>NW_005371168.1:1061037-1077346 GCF_000412655.1 Myotis brandtii
CTACAACAGCATTCCTATAGTGTAACAGAATATTTTAATAAATTTGGGATTAAAAATAGAGGATTCAGTAAAATATACTGTTTTAGCTATTGTATAAAATAGGCCTAATATGGCAAAATTCAGCTCAAAGTCTATGCACATATTTAAAATAACAGATTGTCTGATATCTTCATTTACTTGATTTAATAATATTAAACCTTTCTGAGTTTTGATATATTTGATATTTTCTCACATAAATAAATAAGAATCATATATGTATTATAATATGGCTTAGAATTGATTATTACATCATGATGTTTTGTGAAGAGGCAAATATTAAGAAAACAATTACCTTTACTTACCTTGCCTTTGGGGTCAAATTCATAAAATCTTTTCTAAGACTAAGGTGCATAAGGTTAGAACCTATGTTTTTTTTCTATATCATTTATTCTTTCAAGTCTTATATCTAGGTCTTTTATCCCTTTGTAGATAATATTTGTATGTGAGGACAAATAGCAGTCTAGTTACATTCTTTTGTGTGTTGCTTTCCAATTGTCCCAGCATCATTTACTGAAAAGGGTTTCTTTTCTCCATTGTATGTTTTTAGCTGCTTTGTCAAAAATTATTTTCCCATATAAATGTGGGTTTATTTCTGGAACAACTGAAGTCAATCAATTCTGTTCCTCTGGTTTGTGTGTATGCTTTTACCATGATGTTTTTATTATTGTCCTTTTATAGTATACTTTGCAGTAAGGGAGTGGATTCTTCTAGCTTTGTTATTTTCTCTCAGAATTGCTTTGGCTATTTGGGGTTCTTTGTGGTTTCATACAAATCTGATGATTTTTTGTTCTATTTCTTTAAAAGTTGACATTGAGATTTTTAAAAAATATATTTATTGATTTTTTACAGAGAGGAAGGGAGAGAGATAGAGAGTTAGAAACATCGATGAGAGAGAAACATCGATCAGCTGCCTCCTGCACACTCCCTACAGGGGATGTGCCCACAACCAAGGTACATGCCCTTTCAGTCGGCAGGCCGACACTCTATCCACCGAGCCAAACCGGCCAGAGAAACATTGAGATTTTGATGGGAATTGCATTAAATCTGTATATTACTTTGGGTAATATGGACATCTTAACTATGTTTATTCTTCTAATCCATGAACACAGATTATCTTTCCATTTCATTGTGTCTTTTTCAATGTCTTGTAATAATGCTTTGCATTTTTCAGTATATAGGTCCTTCATATCCTTTGTTAAGTTTGTTCCTAAGTATTTTACTCTTTGTATTGAACAGGCCAAAAAAAAAAAATGAATGGGACTATATATATCAAACTAAAAAGCTTTTGCATAGCAAAAGAAACTGCCAAAAAACAAAAAGCCAACCAACTGGATTAGAGAAGATATTTTTAGACAACAGCTCCAACAAAGGATTAATATAAAAATATATAAAGAACTCATACAACTCAACATCAAACAAACAATATATTAAAAAATAGGCAGAGGACCTGAACAGACACTTCTTTCAAGAAGACATTCAAATGGCCAACAGATATGTGAAAAGATGCTCAACTTCACTAGCTATCAGGAAAATCCAAATCAAAACTACAATGAGATACCACTTCCCACCCATTTGGATGATTATTACCAACAAAACAAGTAACAAATGTTGGAGAGGAACCCTCATTCACTACTGGTAAGAATGTAAACTGGTACAGCCACTGTGGAAAACAGTATGGAGACTCCTCAAAAAATTAAGATTAGAGTTACCATTTAACCCAGCAACCCCTCTTCTGGGTATCTACCTGAAAATTTTGAAAAAAAATTATTCACAAAGATATATGTAGCCCTGTTCATTGCAGTATTATTCACAGTGGCCAAGACATGAAAACAACTGAAGTGTCCTTTGATAGATATACACAATGGAATACTACTCAGCCATAAAAAGATGAAATACTGCCATTTGTGACAATATGGATGTATCTTGAGAATATCATGTTAAGTGAAATAAGTCAGAAAAACTTAAGAACCATATGATTTCACTCACATGTGGGACATAAAACTGAAAGTAACGAATGAACAAATTAAAAAATCTTTCAAAAAAGGTCATAGACACAGATAAAAATAAGCTGTTTATCAGAGGGAAGTAGTAAATGGTAAAGGAGGTCAAATATATGGTAACAGAAAATAATATGGTGACTTTGTGTGGTGGGCACACACAATGCAATATGAAGAACATGTATCATAGAAATGTACACTTGGAGCCTATATAATCATATTAACCAGTCACCCCAGTAAACTTAATAAAAACAAAAGAAAAATTTAAATACTGAAAAAGGCATGAAAGAACTGGAAGAAGAATGGGTGGCCATTATAAGTAGTTATGGAAAAATTAGATCAATTTTACAACTATAATTATGTCCAGTCAACCCTAAAATTGAAGCACATATAAATGTTTTTCAACTCTATGTATTATTTTTTTCTTAAGTTTTATAATGTATTGGTCAATCTGATTTATTTTTGAACAGAAGCAACAAACAGGTCATTGATAATTTTTATTTGTGTTTAAATTCAGAACATTTGTCAATGACTGAATTTCTTTTTAGTGGAGCTAAGGATCCAATGGGAAGTAATGTTTTGTTTTTAATAATCAAATTTTTTTTTTTTTGCATACAGTCCAGAGCTCTGGATTAGCATCTTAGGAAAAGTAGGCTATTCAGGGTGAGTCATGACATTTGAATGCAAAATCATATCTTCGACATTAACCATAACCATCTCTTAGGAATAGAAAGGTACTGACTTTTAAAAAACAAGTATATTGTTGAGTAAGAATTTTCAGACACTACAATAGGTAAAAGATAGCTTTGGCCAGGAGAACTTACTGAATTTCCTTCAGGTTATCTCTTCCATATTTTATAAAATATTGGCCTCATTGAGAATGTTTTGATATCTTTCTGAGGTTGGTGGTAACTTTATCAAATTATATCCTAATATTTAATTACTTGGAGGAAATCTGAACTAACAACACAGTGAGATATTAATGGTTATCTCTTAGGTAGTTACCATATTAATATAAAACCTACAGTAATAATTTTAGCACATTAATATATATTACATTATATCTGATGTAAAGATATTTCCCATAGTTTTGAATCAGTGAATTAGTTATTTTCTGATATATTATTCTTTGAATCATTAATTTAAAAGACTCTTTTTGGTTCAAAATGATATACTGAGTGGCAATCTGAACTCTAAAGACCAATTATTTGTACTATATCCCTCAGTTACAAATTTTGTTGCATCTTTCATTTTACATAAACTTGACCTTCCATAATTTATGGGTTGGACTGACAGCTATGAGATTAGCCTGTGATTTATTAAAAAGATTGCTTTAAAAAAATCTATATAACCACTCACACACACAAAAACAAAAAACAAACAAAAAACATCTCTTTCTTGGGAATTTTAATTAAGATATAATGAGAGAAACTACTAAATAGTACTGGGATATTAGGCAAGAGTAACCGAGCCACATTAATAATGATGCAAAAAAAAAATCATAGTTCACAAATAATTTCTAGCAGTGTCCTCTAGGGTGCTCTGAATTCATTTATAATCTCTATGATGCTCCGTAAAAACCACAATCACTGCCCTCATACTCCGAGAGGCCTGTCTATCTTAGGTAATAAACACCTCCTTTCTGTAGCTAACAAGACCTTACAAAAAAAATGAAGCAAACCCACAATAAAACATTTTTAAATCTCCCCATATCCAATTACTGTGTGATTCTTGTCAGCAATACGCACATGCTATGGTGTCCTACCTGACTAATAAATTGGATGATGCTAATGTTTTAGGCTTTTGTCTAATATTTTCTTGGAAAAAAATGAACTACATTGAGAATACTTTGAGATAAATTTTTCGAGATCAAACATTAGGCATGGAGTTCCATAAGATGTGTTTATAAGATCAAATTAGTGGAAGTCTAGTGCAGTTTACTTTGAAGTCAGTGCTCTGTCAGGCATGTTTATCTGTTATCTCTTAGCACAGCAATTGTCAAACAATAGGTATTTTGGTCACTGTATTGCTGCAAAAGGGAAAACATCCAATTACCATTCCAAGGAAATGTTTTTATTGCTGCCAAGAGCTAAGACAAATTTCTAATACTGAAAATAATGTTTCAAGATTTCTCTAAGTCATTCCGCCTCTGTTTAAAGAGGAGAAAAATCACTTTATTAAATTTGCTAATTTCAGTTTCTTCTGCTACTCATAGTCATTATAATTTACCATTCCTGCAAAGCTGATTAGGCTAGGCAGCTCAGAGCCAGCAAGCTCCATGAATTCCAATTTCCTCTAATATCAGTTTTATTCCTTGGAAGTTAAGTAGGGAGACCTGATGTGTATACTCCCTAATGGTGCATTGAGAAAATGGTACTTTTTGAAAATCAACCAATCTGTTGCAAGGCATTTTTAAATTTAATTCTGTTATCCCTTCTGTTTAAAGTTAAGAATTAGACTTGTATAAAAGAGAATCCTTGTCTGACAATGGATACAGTGACTTTTTCAGAAACCCATCAATCAAATCTCATGTTGCTGCTCATCATTATCTATATATATTGCAATTAAGGGAATTCAACAGGCTGTGAACAAACATGAGATGTCCAGCAAGTCACATTACTTCCTTATAATGCATTAAGAGATTTATATCAGATAATGCACCCTCAGGGGATGTTCAACTGATGGCTTAGGCCCCCTCCCCCGCAGTCAGACATCCTTAGAGCTGCTGCAAAGGGAGTGCACTAACCACCAGCTCCTGCATTGAGCGTCTGCCTCCTGGTGGTCAGTGCATGTCATTGCGACCGGTTGTTTTGCTGCTTGGTCGATTTGCATATTAGCCTTTTATTATATAGGATATTTATCAATATGCATCCTTGTCATGGCTTACTATAGCTGAAGTCAGTAAAGAAAGGTGATTAAAATAAAAAAGTCATTTTTTCAGTGTGAATATTTTCTAGTGTTCTATGAAAGAACTTTTAACATGAACTATATATTTTATAGTCTCACTAAATATTGCACAGATTTAAAAAAAAGTGATCTCACATATGATTTGAATTCAGGCCAATTACTATTGCACACTGCTCTGCTACATAGAAACTGACTTTGAACCAGCCATCTGATTTCACTAAGCTTCCGTTATCTCATAGGCAAGCTGAAATAAAAAGGAATATATATTAAGATAATTATAAGGACTATCACATAAAATTAGATGGTGCATCCAAAGTACTGAGCATATTGACTCTTACAGTAAAGGATCCATAAGAATTTCTTCCCCCAGATGTACACCTAACTTTCTCTCTCAATTCCCCCAGCACACTTCACCTCCCTTCCTTGTTTGATTTTTCTCCATAGTTATTTTTTTTCGTTTTATAGGTCTAAAGTATCAGATATGCTCACTTTATTTTAACTGGGCTTTTGTCTTTCTCCTCCCAATAGAACATAAGTTCCTTAGGGCAAATTCTTGAGTTGTGATCCCTGCTGTGTCCCTTTACCTAGAATAGTATCTAAAGATGAAAAACATTGAATAAATAGTTATTGAATCAGTCAGTCATACTTCTGGACACTAATATTATTAAGTAAAATATTGTTAGATTAATTATATTTATGTGTTTATTATTCTTAAAGTCATCCAAATTGACTAAATGCATACTCAAAAGTGCCAATGCATTTTTTTAGTCAAAAAATTAAATAGTTACAAATTATTTGTATTAGTTACTAGAGGAGTTAATATAGGATATGAGCTCTGATTTTTAAAACTCTGTACATAATAAATGCCTAAATCCTTTTGTTACCTTTATTTGTGTTTTGGGTAGACTAAAAGATACCAATTGCAGTATACAACAGCAAATGTATTGCATTCTAAATACTTGCCAGCCTTTTTTGAAGATACTGGAGATATAATAGCGCCAAGAGAATTCTCTCCCATTGCAGAATGCACATTTTATTGCAGAAGATGTACACTAAACAAATTGAAATAAAAAATGAATTTTCAGTAAGTTAAAAGAGATCATAAATGACGCAGCTAAGAGGATAAATACTGGTGAGTCACTTTTCTTTTATGTGGCTTGTTCAGGATAGGTATCTTTGAAGAGGTGACATTTGAGCCAAAACCAGAGTAAAAGGAGAGTGTTAGCTCTGTGAATAACTAGTGGAAATGCCTTCTAGGCAGAGAGATCAGCACATGTAGATATTCTAAGGGAGATAAAAAACACAGAGCAGCTGAGAACATTCATGTAATTTTTATTTCAACTGAATGAGGTAAAGTTGAAAAATTACTTAAAGAGTTAGATATGTAAAGCCTTGTGTTATAAACAGTTTTAATTTTGAGTACAGTAAGAAGTCATGAAGGGTTGAATTCAAGAAATGAAAGCATATTTATTTGTTGTCGTAAGGAATATAGATTTTAGGAGATAAGGATAAAACAGAAAGACTAACAAGAAAGCTCTGGCAGTAGTTTAGATGACAGATGACTGGGGTTTACCAACGTGGACTATACTGATGATGATAAAAGTGATTAGAAGTCATATTGCAGATAGATTTTGAAGGTAGAGTTAAAAAGAGTTATAAATAAATTTCATATGAATATGAGAGTTGTAAAGAAATAGTAAGAGTTCAAACAATTCCATGAATAGTGTTATAACTAAGATAAAAATATTTAAAAATAAATATGTGTATTGCTGGCTGGGGTGGAGGTGGTTGAAAACAAGAGTTTTCTTTGGATATGTTAATTTTGATAGACTTTTGTGAAAGTTGACATAAGTGGAGCCATTTTAAAATGAGAGGAACTGTCTTGTAAGTCTTGCTCCTTGAAAGTTCAGGCTGTTTAATCTGTACCAAACCTTTGGATTGGGCCAAACCAATATTTTCTTTCAAACAACTATTTGTAGAACCCACTCCTGTGCCACAATGACTGGTAATTATGGATTCTTTATCTGAAGATAGAATCAGTAACCAGCCATATATAGTTGAAGAGTAATTCAGTCTTTTAGCACCAATAAGAATTTTTTTCTTTATATTCATGTGCTTACTCCTTATCTTTTCTCATAAGAATCCCTTGCCTGCCCTAACCGGTTTGGCTCAGTGGATAAAGCATTGGCCTGCGGACTGAAGGGTCCCAAGTTTGATTCCGGTCAAGGGCATGTACCTTGGTTGCGGGCATATCCCCAGTAAGGGGTGTGCAGGAGGCAGCTGATCGATGTTTCACTCTCATTGATGTTTCTAACTCTCTATCCCTCTCTCTTCCTCTCTGAAAAAATCAATAAAATATATATTTTTAAAAAGAATCCCTTGCCCTTAATTTTGTAATTAGGACACTATTTGGGTTTCCAACTCAATATGTGCTCCAAAATTGCAATTCTGTGATTCCAAATAAACACTTATTGCCTCTCATGTCAACCTTTTGCTTTTAGGATGACACTTTTAAAATTTCCAAATGGAGATGTCAAGTATATTTTTCTGCACCTAGAAAAGAGGTTGGGGCTCTATGTTAACATTTGGGAGTCATTACTGTATAGACACTATTAGAACCACAGAAGTGAATGATATCAACTAGGAACTGAATGTAAGTAGAAAATACAAAAGGTCTAAATATTGAGCTTTAGGCTATGCAAAAATGTATGCATTGGGAAAGGAAAGGGAATCAAGCAAAGAACCATGGCTAGAGTGATAGTGGTAAAACCAGGATATTGTGGGAAAGTTTCCTATATTCTTAGGTTTCTGAGTGTTTTTATCATGAAACGTTGTTGGACTTTTTTTCAAGTGACTTTTTCCTCAGTTGAGATGATCATGAAGGTTAGTAGGAAGAATTATTTAAAAAAAACACAGAGAGACTTAGATGATAACAAAACCATTAGAAAGGATTTTTTTCAAAGTCCATTAGCACTCCAGCTTTTACTTAATAGGAAAGTCAGAGAAGACTAAAGTTTCAACCATGGAAGCAGATTTTAAATAGAGAACACACTATTTGAATACAACAGACAGCTTCAAGGCAGCCAGATGCCAATGGGAACAGAAGCTCATTAAGCCAAGCACATTTTTTTTTTTGCATAGCACTCTTCCTCTTGGGTATTTACTGTTTCTTCTATGGAGAAAGGGACCGATGAGACTAGACAAATAAGGCTTCTGGAAGACAAAAGCCTCAATAGCTTTAGGCCACCCATGGAGATATAAAAGTTACAGTTTAAGTTTACCAGAGCAGCCAGTACCTTGATTGACCAATATATTGAAGGTAACAGAATGCAGAGAAGTAAGCCTGATTTTCAGTATCATTTTCCCCTTCAAAGCTTTAGGTGATTAAACTGCAAAGGCAAAAAATTAGAGTCTAGGATAGAGTTTTGCTATTATGAACATGGCAGCAACAGTTTGATTTTTGCAAAGGCAAAAAATTAGAGTCTAGGATAGTTAGGGTTTTGCTATTATGAACATGGCAGCAACAGTTTGATTTCTAACATTTATTAATTGATATATCATGTGGTTTTTATATAGATTCACTGTATACAGATTGTAAACACGCAAACGTTTATTGCTTTAATGTGACCTTTAATCCTTTCTTTTCTTTTGATTTAATTATCTTCTAGCACCCTGACTCACTTACCTTCCTCTCCCTTGCATGTCCACTCACTTACTCCTTAAGCTCTCAGGACAGTGAGGTTCTGGTCAACATCAAAGAATCTTAGTAGAAAGCCTCGGGTCTGTTCACCACAAAAAGAGTTTCAGTCAAACTAGAGATAACACCTAGGCCTCAGTTGTGTTTCAGCTATAGACCTAGAAAAGCTGAAGAACCCCACCAGCCACACCCTTGCAAAACCAGACAGAATGAGCTGTGGCTGACATGTGAATCAAATACAATGAATAATGATTCCCTACCCCAATGCTGACCAGTCAATAAAGACCACAACCCTAGCTGTGGCCCTAACTCCCTTAGTCCTGTGTATATAATAACCCATCCCCTAGAAGCCATCAAGGCAAGATCTTTGAGCACAAGCTCACCTCTGGTCGTGGAGCCATTTCCTTAATTAATAACCATTTACTTTCTAGGCTGCAAACTCCTGTCTGTATTTGATTGGGATTTGATGTGTGCAGGTGAATAATCTCATTTTGAAAGGTATCAAAACGTCTCCCACATCCTGTATGGCTTTCCTTAAGTGTAATTTGCCTTCACTCTATTTAAGCAGACAACCCTTTCCCTTCCATGTTTTATTCTTTTCACAGTAATTAGAATTATTTAATATACTATATATTTCAAATATCTTGTGTATTATTTCTTTACACCCACTACAGAGTTTTTGTGGGTTGCATAGCACCCCCTGAAATTTATATCCTTCTTGGGACATTAGAGTGTGAACTTACTTAGAGATAACGTCATTACAGATGTAATTAGTTAAGTCAAGATTGGGTTACACTGGAGTAAGCTGGATCATCATTCCAATATCCATGTAAGAAGAAGAGAAAAGACACAAGTAGAACGCCATGTAAAGAAGGAGGCAGAGACTGGAGTTATATTGCCATAGGCCAAGGCCTTGCTAAAAACTGCTGAAAAACACTGGAAGCTAGGAAAGAGGAATGGAACACAGTGTTCCTCTGAGACCCCCAAAAGGAATCGACTCTGCCAACATCATGATTTCATATTTCTGTTCTGCAGAGCTGTGAAAGAATATATGTTCATTGTTTTAAGCTACACAATTTATGTACCTTCTTCTCGCAGGCCTAAGAACACCAATAACACAGTATAAGGTCTTTGAGAACAAAGATTTTTATCTTTATTTTACAGTGCTGAAACACAACTTTCTAGTTATAAAAATTGTATTACTATCAGTATTACTGCTTCCACTTCTTGAGATAGTGTTATATGCTACATGTATTTATTTGTATAATATTTTAAAATTCTCACAAGCACCTTTGAGCTTTTTTACATGAGGAAAGTATTTTTGTTTGTTTCTTTGTTAAGTCACATAGAGTAATGTTGACCTATAATTCAAATTCGAGTTTATATTTTTTCAAAGGCTTTGTTTATAAACAATGTTACATTGCAATATTAAAGTTTGCTTTCACTTTCTTCCTCCTCATCCTCTTATCAGTTTCCTTCCTTCCTTCCTTCCTTCCTTCCTTTCTTCCTTCCTTCCGTCCTTCCTTCTTTCCTTCCTCTCCTTTTCCTTCTTCACTCTCAACTTCTGTCTCAGTCCTTTATTTGGAACAAGACTGAAAAACATTTACATCTTCAATTGTGTGGATATGCTGTGGTAGCAATTTTCATTATTTTTTACACTTTTTTTATTGTCTACAGTATTACAGATGTTCCCCATTACCTCTCCTTTGTCCTGCTCTACCCAGCCCCCACCCCACCCAGGCATTCCTCATACTATTGTCTATGTCATTGGGCTATGTGTATATGCATATATGATCTTTGGTTAATCTCTTTCTGTCCCCTCTCCACACCTCTCCCCTCTGAAATCTGTCATTTGGTTCCATGCATCCATGTCTCTGGTCATATTTTATTTGTTATTTATTTTGTTCATTATAGTACACATATAAATGAGATAATATAATATCTATATCTTTCGCACTCTCTTATTCTGTTTACCATAACAATCTCCACTCTAGTTCCATCCATGGTATAGTAAAAGGTAAAAGCTCTCTTTTTTACAGTCACACAGTATTCCACTGTGTAAATGTACCATAGCTTTTTAACCCACTCATCTACTAATGGGCACTTGGGCTGTTTCCAGATCTTAGTTATTATAAATAATTCTGGGATGAACATAGGGGTGCATATATTAATCTGATAAGGGGTTAAGTTCCAAAATATACAAATAATTCATACAACTCAACTCCAGGAAGTCAAACAATTCAACTAAAAAATTTGCAAAGGAACTGAATAGACAATTCTCTAAAGAGGACATACAGATGACCAATAGACATATGAAAAAATGCTCAACATCACTAATCATCAAAGAGATGCAAATTAAAATTACAATGAGCTGTTACCTCATGCCTGCCAGAATAGCTACCATCAATAAATCAATAAACAATAAGTGCTGGTGAGGATGTGGAGATATAGGAACCCTCATACAAGGCTGGTGGGAATGTGGACTTATAACTGTGGAAAAGAGTATGGAGTTTCCTCAAAAAAATAAAAATGGAATTGTTTTTTAACCCAGCATTCCCACTTCTGGGAATAGATCCTAATAATTTTCATTATTTTTTAAAAATTTAATTAAAAGGCTTATTAAGTCCCCCTTCATTTTTGTCAAATAACTTTACTATTAACTTTCTACATAATGAAATATCTACAACTTCAAATTAAATATTTCAGTACATCACAACTCAATTATATTTTCAATTAATATATGTATTATCAATTCTTACAAATTTGTTATTCTATTCATTATATGACTGTGCCATAGGTTATATTTTGAAATTTTTATAACTTTTCTAACATCAAAATATGTTTTAAGATGGCCAATATTAATTTACTCATCAGTACTTTGCTCTTAAAGAATGTAAATATTTTATAAGATGAATGAATAGATACTTTTCAGAAATTTAATTAATGATAAAACCATTATATGGTTTAAGTAGATTACACCTTATTTTTACTTAATGACATTTAGTATAATGCAACAAATTTCTATTATGTCATTGTCAATACATATTCAAATATGAATAACCAAATTTATCTTCAAACACATCCTAAAATTACAGTAGAGACATTTTGCCAACTATTTAAACTGCCCAACAATACTTTTTGCATATTCCTTTCTTATCTGAATAAGCTCCTTGTTATCACCCATTTGGAAGCGAGTGCTTAGACAGTATGTCCATATAATTTATTTTTTGGTATTATTTTAGTTGCAGTGAAGCTGCTCTGTGAAGATAAACTTTGGACATCCTGGCGTATAATGCGCTGTCCCTGATTTTTGTATTACCTTTTATGCCTACAGAGATTTGCATTCATTATTACTGTAGAATGCCTACAGATTACCTTTGAATATCTAACAGTGACATGTACTTTAATACATTATGGTTGTGAGATTTAATAGTCTTGGTAAGCTTAAATCATATAAACTTTTATTAACTAAGGATTTTCTCTACATAATTGAATAACTCAAAGCTCTGACAGCTAACATGACTTAACAAAGATTAAATCATCACATTAAGTTAAAAATAAAGTTCACATTTTGACTTAAGAATCATATAAGTGGAAATTAACTTTCTGTGAACATTATATCTATTGTTTGTAGTTATGCAGTGTCTCCCCAAAATTTATACACACTTTAACAGTGATTCTATTACATTTTTAAATGAAATGTATTTTAATAAACACTGCTTTTATAATTATTTGAAGTGTGTATAAATAATTTTTCCATCGGTATTATTTTTAAGTATTTGCAAAGATCAGATCTAGAACATTAAGATATAGTTTAAAGTAAAGAAAAAGTCAAAGTTGTAATGCAAATCTGTGCTCAGGTTACAGAAAGATTTAAGGTGGTGCCTCATGAATCCTCTCAGGCTAATGAAACTTTCTAAGTATTATAAAAATGAAACATTTGCTATAGTCCCATTTGTTCATTTCTTTTTCTTTTGTTTCCCTTGATGAAGGCAATATATCAGCAAACATATTGCTGTGAAAAATGCCTGAGATTTTATTGTCTATGTATTTTTCTAGGATTTTTGTGTTTTTTCAGTCTAACATGTAAGTCTTTAATCCATTTTGTTTATTCTTGTGTATGATGTAAGAAGGTGGTGGTCTACTTTCATTTTTTGCACATATCTGTCCAATTTTCCCAACACCACTTATTAAATAGACTATCTTTACCACATTGTATGTTTTTGCTTCCTTCGGCAAATATTAATTGACCATAAGGGGTGGGTTTATTTCTGGGCTCTATTCTGTTCCACTGATCTAAGTGTTTTTTATGCCAGTACCATGTTGTTCTGGTCACATGGCCTTGTAGTATAGTCTGATATCAGATAGCATTATTACAGGAAAAAGGACCTGATCCTGAACAGGTCTGCCTAGGACTAGCCAGTAGTTGTAGGTTCTTAACTTCGTGCAGGAAAATTTTCACAGCACGACTCCAGGTATATTTTAGAAGAAATTTATTAAAGCTGAAGACAATGAAACAAGAAAGGTTTGGGGAAATGAGCCTGGGCTGCTCTGCTTTGGCTCATCAAGAAGTCAGAGAAAAAGGGACTTGGGTGCAGACTCGGAGGGGTTGCCCAGGATGAACTACCACTGCCCATTGCTGTCTTGGTTGCAAGCTTTGGTGGAGTCCCATAGAGTGCATGCCTGTGGGAAAGGAAAAAGGGAGGGGGAGGCGATGACATGTCCCTGGGATGGGGAAAGCACACGGTTCTTTGTCCTAAAAGTTTCTTATGGGTGGAGATCTTACAGGAGATGTCAGAGGAGGGTCTCTAGAATATTCATCAGTTTTCTAGGATGGTTGTTTCAGGGTCCTGGTCTTTACTGATTGGTTGGTGCCAGGATTTATTAATTAATGCAGCTGGTCCTGAGATAGGCCTTGATGTCTCCTGGAGCTGAAATACAACTGAGACCTAGATGTTATCTTTAGATAAGTGATGTTCTGTCTCTAGCTATAAATTGCTTAGCCAGTTTGTTCAGCCATCTGTCTCAGTTTCCTTATCCCACTTGCCAAGGAATTTATCTAGCTTCTTACTAACCTGCCTCAGTATGATTCCTCCAACTTGGTTTATCTTTCTCAAGATTGCTGTGGCTATTCAGGGTTTTTTGTGGTTCCATATAAATTTTTGGAATGTTTGTTCTAGTTCTGTGAAATATGCTATTGGTATCTTGATAGAAACTTCATTGAATCTATAGATTGTTTTGGGTAGTGTGGACATTTTAATGATGTTAATTCTTCCTATCCATGAACATGGTATGTGCTTCTATTTATTTGTATCTTCTTTAATTGATGTCTTCAGTGTCATAATTTTTTGAGAGTACAGGTCTTTTGCATTCTTGGTTAAATTAATTCCTAGGTATATTTTTTATGCAATTGTAAATGGGATTATTTTCCTAGTTTCTGTTTTTGACAGTTCATTATTGGTGTATAAAAATGCAACTGATTTCTGGATATTTATCTTATATCCTGCTACTTTATGAAATTCATTTATCAATTCTAGTAATTTTTTTTTGGTGGAGTCTTCAGGGTTCACTATATATACAGTATCATGTCATCTGCAAAAAATGACAGTTTTACTTCTTCCCTTCTAATTTAGATGCCTTTATTTTTTCTACTTTTCTGATTGTTGTGTCTAGGACTTTCAGTACTATGCTGAATAAGAATGGTAAAAGTGGACATCCCTGTCTTGTTCCAGATCTTAAGAGTAATACTTTTAGTTTTTGTTCATTGAGTATGATGTTGGCTGTGGATGCATCATATATGACCTTTATTAGGTTGAGATATGTTCCATTTATTCCTACTTGCTGAGAGCTTTCATCATAATTGGATGCTGAATGTTATCAAATGCATTTTCTGCATTTATTGATATGATAATGTGGTTTTTATTCTTTATTTACATTTAAATTGATTATTGATAGGTATGTATTTATTGCCATTTGTTTCCCTGTTTCTCCTCCTCCTCCTTCTTCTTCCTAAAAGTTTTGGAACAACAAAGGAAATCATCAACACAAAAAAAGACAACCCGCTTTCAAATATGTAAACATATTTTCCAATGATACATCTGATAAAGAGTGAAGGGCAGAGGGTAAAATGGGGGGCATCTGTAATATCCTCAACAATAAAAATAAATTTTAAAGGATAAAAATAGTAAAAAACAAAACAAAGAAAAATCCAAACTACTCAACACCAAAAAAGAAACAATGCAATTAAAAAATGGCAGAGGACCTGAATAGGCACTTCTCCAAAGAGCCATACAGATGGCCAACAGACATATGAAAAGATGCTCAACGTCACTAATTGCCAGAGAAATGCAAACTTACCACAATGAGCATTCACCTCACACCTGGCAGAATGGCCATCAGTAAGTCCACAAACATCAAGTGTTGGGGAGGGTGTGGAGAAAAAAGAACACTTATGCACTTAGTAGGGATGCACATTGGTGCAGCCACTATTGAAAATAGTATAGAAAATCTCCAAAAGATTAAAAATAGATGTGTTATGACCCAGGGTTTCCAGTTCTGTGGATTTATCCAAAGAAAACCAAAACACGAAGTCAAAAGAATATATGACCTATATGTTATTATAGATTTATTCACAAAAGCCAAGTATTGAAGCAACCTAAGTGCCCATTAATAGACAAGTGGATAAAATAGTTGTGGCACATATATACAATAAAATATTACTCAGTAATAAGAAAGAATGAAATCTTACTATTTGCAATAGAGGGTATTATTCTCAGTGAAATAAGTAAGTCAGAGAAAGACACATACCATATAATTTCATTTACATGTGGAATCTAAGAAACAAAATTTTAAAAATAGATAAAATTGGAATGAACTCATTGGCACAGAGAGAGAATTGCTGGTTGTCAGAGGAGAAGGGTTTGGGGAAATGGGTGACAAATGTGAAGGGGTTCAGAAGTATAAATTAGTAGTTACAGAATAGTCACAAGAATGTTAAGTATAACATATAGAATATAGTCAATAATCTATAATAATAAAAGCATAATGTGCTAATTAGACTGGACAGCTGAATGACCTTCTGGAAGTCATTCCAGAAGTCCTTCCAGATGAAGCCGTAGCAGCGGGGACCGAGGCAGAGGTGGTTAGGGGCAATCAGGAAGGCAAGCAAGTAGTTAGGGGCAATCAGGCAGGCAGGCAGAGGGGTTAGGGGTGATCAGGCAGGCAGGCAAGCGAGCAGTTAGGAGCCAATGGTCCAGGATTCCAAGAGGAATGTCTAACTGCCTGTTTTGGCCTGATCGCGGTGTCTGACTGCCAGTCAGACATCCCTCGAGGGGTCCTGGATTGCGAGAGGGTATAGGCCGGGATGAAGGATCGATCCTCCCCCCCCCTCCCCATGCACAAATTTTGTGCACTGGACCTCTAGTATTGTGATAACTGTGTATAGTGTCAGACGGGTTTTACTAGTAGATTATCAGGGTGATCACTTAGTAAGTTATATAATGTATAATCACAGGGTTATAGACCTAAACCAAATATAACATTGCATGTCAACTCTTATTGAAAAATGAAAAGTTATTTAAAATAAAACAACATTAGGAAACCATTTTTATTAGTTTCTATTTTGCTTTCCTATATAGTGACTACTCACAATGAAAAAATTATTTTAAAT
>NW_005371168.1:1077375-1078789 GCF_000412655.1 Myotis brandtii
ATATATTAACATTACAATTTAATATTTCCATATAATTATTAAAATTTTAATATGTGTGTATGTCTTTATCATCAATGTGTGTAAATGCATTTTATTATTTATCAAATTTAGAACATCTATATCTGTAAAACTATATACAAAAATACAGATATACATGTTTTTCTAAAGGGAATTAATATGTGATAAATTGTGTAAATGTTTTTCCATGGCTTTCCATGAGCTAACACTACAAGAATTGCATTTTTATGATAATTAAATTACTACTACTCTCATATGTAAACCTACAAGGTAACTTGTCCAAAATTTTCAGTTTTAAAAGCCTGCTTCTTAGAGAATATATTGCTTGAAAACGTTATCATGGACTCCATAAAACAAAACAAAACAAAAACAAACAAACAAAAAGCAACAACAACAACAACCAAAAATCAGGTTAATATTTAAGGAGTTATCTATTAATTCATTAATCAATTGATAACCCTCTAATATTCATGTATATATACAAATTCTCAAACATTGGGTTTTGTAAATGCATTGGTCCTTTAAAAAGTTTTGAAGATGTTGAGTTTTGACAAGTTATTTATATTACTAGAGGCCTGGTGCACAAAAATTTGTGCACTCGGGGGGGGGGGCGTCCCTCAGCCTGGCCTGTGCACTCTCGCAGTCTGGGACCCCTCGGGGGATGTCCACCTGCTGGCTTAGGCCCGCTCCCTGGGGGATTGGGCCTAAGCTGGCAGTCAGACATCCCTCTGTTAGCCCTGGAGCCCTTGGGGATGTCCACTTGCCAGCAGGAGCAGTCCTAAGTTGCAGTTGGACATCCTTAGAGCTTCTGGGGAGGTGGGAGAGGCTCCACTGCACTGGCAGCTGTAAACCTGGCTTGTGGCTGAGCAGAGCTCCCCCTGTGGGAGCACACTGACCACCAGGGGACAGCTCCTGCATTGAGCGTCTGCCCCCTGGTTATTATATAGGATAGAGGCCTGGTGCAGGGGTGGGGGCCGGCTGGTTTGCCCTGAAGGGTGTCCTGGATCAGGGTGGGGGTCCCACTGGGGTGCCTGGCCAGCCTGGGTCAGGGGCCAAGGGTCATTTTCAGACTGGCCACACCCCCTTTAGGGTGGGGGGTCCCCCCTGGAGTGCCTGGCCAATCTGGGTGAGGGACTGAGGGCAGTTTTCAGGCTGGCCACACCCCCTTCAGGGAGAGGGGTCCTGCTGGGTGACTGGCCAGCCTGGGTGAGTGACTGATGGCTGTTTGCAGGCTGGCCACAGTCCCTTCAGGTTGGGGGTTCTGCTGGGGTGCCTGGCCATCCTGGGTGAGAGGCTGATGGCTGTTTCCAGGCTGGCCACAGCCCTCAGCCACCCAAGCTCCCAGTGGAGGCTGGCTGGAAGCAGGTATCTGGGATTTATTTATCTTCTATAATTG
>NW_005371168.1:1078921-1094465 GCF_000412655.1 Myotis brandtii
GCCATCTTGGTTGGGTTAATTTGCATATAGTCGCTCTGATTGGCTGGTTGGCATAGCTTTTGAGTGTAGTGGAGGTACAGTCAATTTGCATGTTTCTCTTTTATTAGATAAGATGTTTACTGTATTAAAATAAAACTTTAAAAATTATTCACTTAAACAATAAAACTATTAGATAGTAACAAAAACACATCAAAAATAATTATATTAATATTGCATTTTCTAAACCAAAAAAAAAAAATTAAGAGGAGAATGAAGTTGCTCTACATTTTTGCAGATTTTTTAAATGTTTGACAAATACATAGCAGCTAGAGATTAAAAGGTAAGAGTATTAAGTAATTTTCAGGTAATTGGTGATGTTTCTCTTTGCTGCTTACACCAAAATGTGACAGATGGTAGTTTCTTAAAATTTATGTAGAATGTGAAATTAGAGAATATAACCACAACCTTTTTTATTCTTATACATTAAAATCTATTGATCTAATTTGAATTTTGAAAATATTATTTGCCCATACATGCTTTTGTATCTTCATGCATTGGTCATTTGGAATATATTGACTCACTGAGTTATGGAGATGCTGTAAAAGTTGACACATTTAATTACTTAATAAAAATATTGCCAATCTCATTAGAAGATTCTTAAGTATTGCACATTTGTCAAAGTCATAGTGGCAGTTACAAATTTTATAAGATCATATTCTTTTTCAAATATTGGATTTTATAATTGGTGGCAAATACTGTCAGCTTTCTTGAAGTGGATTTTTTACTTTGTTTATTTTTCAGAAATTGCCCAGCACCCAAATCTGATAGGTGTAATTTGTCACACATTCTTTTTAAAATATATATATATTTCATTGATTTTTTACAGAGAAGAAGGGTGAGGGATAGAGAGTTCGAAATATCAATGAGAGAGAAACATCGATCAGCTTCCTCTTGCATACCCCCTACTGGGGATGTACCTGAAACCAAGGTACATGCCCTTGACCGAAATCGAACCTGGGACCCTTCAGTCTGCAGGCTGACACTCTATCCACTGAGCCAAACCAGTTAGGGCTGTCACAGATTCTTTTAAGTAAAACTGGTATTTGGTGAAAAAAAGCAGCTATTTGAGTCCTAGCTGGATTGACTCCGTGGATAGAGCATTGGCCTGTGGACTGAAGGGTTCAGGGTTTGATTCAGGTCAAGGGCATATGCCCTGTTGCAGCCTTGGTTCCCATTAGGGGTTGTGTAATATATGTATTCTTTTTTAAAAAGCAGCTATTTGAGCTTGTAACTCAAAGCAAAAAAAAAAAATATTTTTACTGAAAACACCTATTGCAACATTGTAAATTCTTCTCTTTTTGTCACACTGAATATTTTTGTAAGGTCCTCCAGATTCAAAATGTAAGAAAAATAATAATTTCACTTCTTCATCAAGTACATACTTAAGTGAAAATGGCTCCTCCCAACCCTCTCGCCAGCAAGTTCATGGTAGTGTAGAATATAATCTACCAATCTAGTTTGGAAAGACTGCCTTTATTAATGTCAAGATGGAAACAGTTTTATCCACACTGTATTTCACAACTTTGCAAGAGTTAACGGTGAAAAAAAAAATACTGTCTTATTTGTTAGTGTGAACATTATCTTGACCTTGTAAACCCTTGAAAGTATCTCAGGGAGCTCCAGGGTTGTTTGAACCATATTATGAGACCTGATGACTCACTAATTATTTGTGTGTGTGTGTGTGTGTGAGTGTTTGAGATAAAATTTTCATATCTTGTACATTTAAAATTCCAAACAAAGATTGTTTTTGCTGTTTTATTTTTTGGCTTAAAGTCTCATGAAGGTTATAATTTCTAATTTTATTACCATTATCTATGCTGATAATGGTTTATATAAATCTATTTATCCTTCCCAAAATATTTCTAATGTGTAAAAACTCAACCCCTATTCTCAGCATGAAAGTGTTAGCTTATTTGTCTTCCAATAGACAAAATTGCTCTTTTTTTTAAGCAATTAGAATTCAGCTAAGCTAGTCCAATTTGAAATTTTCAAGGATTCTTCATAAAAAATAATTAAATTAATTATGACTATCATTACTGTATTAAGTTAATAACTCTCTTTTCAAAGTTATTGGCTTCTATTTGATCCTATACTGTTCTTGCCATATTTACTCATATAAGGTAAATCAGTGGAGAATACTTTTATTCTGTTCTCAACAATATGTTTCTGAGAATTAAATCCTTGGGTGTATAGTTCTCTAACATTTGTCTGTGAAGATGTGTCATTGATTTTTGTTTTGTTTTATTTCTTATTAGTATTTATGCTCTTAAATAGGATCTGATTCAATTGAATGAACACATGAGAAGAGAGTTCAGGTGTTTATTTCTATTGCTCTATTCATCTTGATCACAGGTTGTTTCTGCATAGATGGTTTAACTCCCCATTTCCCTCTCAGGGGAAAAAAGTTTCAATGTTAATGGGAAATATGGAGGGATTTTTGTTATATGATTGTTTTTCACATTTGACTTACTTATTTAATAAGTTTATTTTGTTACTGATTCATTCAGTTATTTTTAAAAGGTCTTCATAGAAATTCATGTTCCAGAACTAAAGATTGTTCTCCATAAAACACTTAGAACAAACTTTTTTTACTTTGGTAAGCATATACCTTAATAAGTATTATTCATAATATTAAAATGTGATATAACGTAAAACAAAAATATTTCTTAAGACCAAGAAAATTTCCTAATCTCTCAAAGTTTCTGGTACCTTGGCAATCTTCCATATCTAAGATAAACATTGACTGATTGATTGACTTTGTTTCTTCCATAACACTTAAAGCAATTAGTGAGTTGTTTGTCAGTGGCAGAGCCAGGATTCAAATAGAGGTCAATCTAAATCTAAACCCAATGATTGAAATTATTATTCCCTCCAACCTCTCAGCAGCGTAGTAAAGAAACTTGCAATGTTTTTGCTTTTTGCCTCCCAATGGAATGCTCTGGAGACCATTATTACATGAACAATTCAGCTTACTAGACTCACTTCAGCATGAACTACTTGCTTAAAGAACTTCTTGGAACATAGTAGTTTTCATTAATTGTAAAGTTGCCCTTTTGAGGGAAATCTTGCCTTTGAGGGAAAGATTCTTATGTTACTCTTTCTGCTTAAAGTGTAATCCCTCTGAGATAGGGCCAGCGGGATGAGAGGGTAAACAATTTGGGGAATTTGTTAGTTGGCTGAGAGGTTGATGCCACTCTGTCTCACAGTGGGTCCATTCCCCCCATTTTCTGATAAATGATAGATGTCTGACTAAATCACCCCTTCCTCTTTTATTTAAATATTTATTAAACGTTTTCTGTAAGCGGTAACTATGCTAAAAACTGAAAATAATATAGTGGAAAGAACTTGGTTCTCTGCTTAAAGGTTTCACAGTCTGTAGGTTAGAGCAGACAAATAATTCCAGTGATGTGAAAAATATAGGATAAATACTTAAGGTTTATTCTATGCAAAGAAAGTTTTCGCCTTCCAAAATTTAAATTCTCAATTTTTGTAGTAAATAAAATGATCATGTCTTTTTTTTACTTCCGTATCAGTTAGCAATTTTGTTGTATCAAGCTGAGTATTTTGTTCTCCTGTAAGAAAATCCAACTATTACATTTTTGAAAAGTTAGCTCTAAATTTCTACAGAGATATTGAAATAGTGTTATGTCTTCCATTATCGCCATAAGGTGTAGAATATTCTAGGTATCAAGTTAGAGATGGTAGAGATTACTTTCATAGGGTAAGGAGATGGACAAAGATATAATTTTCAGTTAGTAAAAAGTTTTTATTTGGTGTTGTATTTAAAATGTTCCCTATACTGTGTTCCCAAAAGAACAGGTGCAAATGTTTATAATATTTTTGGGTGTTGCCATTATTTCTTTGTCCTTACCTTTACATTGTTCTTCCTGTTCCTTTCATGGCCTTGCGAGCCTTGACAGTGCTTTTAAACACAGCAGCTAGCAATGTTAAAATGTTAAGTAAAGGTGTATGAGTGGCCTTGGCTCAAAATCCTCCACTGGCTTCACATTTGGCTCAGGTGAAAACAATTACAGTGGGGCCTTGACTTACCAGTTTAATTCGTTCTGAGATCGAGCTCATTAAGGAGCTTATTAAGGAGCTCGTTAACTCAAATTACTCTATCAACTCAATGCAAAAAACGGGCCGAGAGACAGCTGGTATCTCAAAAAACTCGTTAGTCGGGACACTCGTAAGTCAAGGCCCCACTGTATTCAGTGGTGGTCTGCAAGGCCACACATGACCTCTACATCTCTAACCTCCTCTTCTCTGACACGTTCCTCGCCTTCAATATGCCAGGAGGATTCAACCCTTCCTTCCTCTTTCACCACTGAAGTGAACCTTGTTTCAGGTCTTTGCACTTGCCATTCCTGTGACTAGGGAGATGATATGAAAGAAACTTGGCAAGTTTTCCCCATAAAATCAACAATCACAACAACTTACATGGCACTACCAATTACACATTATAAAATCAAAAGACACTTTTCCAAATTATCGATTAAGAACAAAAATAAATTTGATAAACCACATCAGGATATAGACTGGATTTAATTTTATCTTTCAAAAAAAACACTATAATTTTTTTTTTATTTGAATAAGAGAACAAGGAGGTTGTGGTTAGAAAATGTATAGAATTGATTTTTTTACCAGTAATATCATAGGGTCTTGTAATCATAAACAATAAAATTGCAAAGGTCTCTCTTAACAGAAAAAAAAACACTGATCATATAAATGGGGAATAAAGGTAAATGAAAATGGAGCTATATTTTTGCTAAACATGGAAAAGTGTTATATTTGTTTAAAAGAATGTAACATGAAGGATACTTTTTTGAGTTTTTGACCAAGTATATGATAAGTCCATGCCCATCCTTTTTTTAAAAAAAATCTACTTTATTCTTTCCAACACCATTTATCCTCTCTATGCCCTCTTCCACCTCCACCCACCCCATCAACTCCGCCATCACCACACAGTTGTTCATGTCCATGCGTTCTCTTTCTTTTTTTCTGTTTTTCTCAACCCCTCCATCCCTACCCCAATATCCTCCCCCAACACACATACAACAAAGCTGCCTGCCTGCTCTCTACCTTTGAGTCTGTCTCTGTTCTGTGTGGTAGTTCAGTTTGTTCATTAAATTCCAAATATGAGTGAAATCATATGCTATTTTTCTTTCTCTGACTGCCTTATTTGACTTAGTAGAATCCAAAGAAACCCAAAACATTAATTCAAAAGAATATATGCACCCCTATATTCATTGCAGCAATATTCACAATATCCAAGATTTGGTAGCACCCAAAGTGTCCATCTACACGAATAAAAGAGAAACATGCAAATTGATGTCACTCCACTACACCCACCAGCCAATCAGAGCAACTATGCAAATTAACCCAATAAAGATGGTGGTTAATTTGCATATGCAGGCGCAGAGCGAAGACTGAAGGCTCTGGCCAGAGTAAAGACTGAAGACTGAATACTGAAGACTGAAGAGGCTTGGCTGCTCTGCTGCGGCCAGACCAAAGGCCTGGGTCCCGGGTGCCAGAGGAAAACCCGTGCTGGCAGCCAGGGAAAGGAAGGCTTATTGCGCAAATCTTCATCCAATGGGCTTCTAGTCAGTAGGTGAGTGGATAAAAAAAAGCGGTGGTACATTTACACAATGGAATATTACTCTGCCATAAAAAAGAAAAAAATTACCTTTGTGATAGCATGGATGGTCAAACCCATCTTTTAATTACAAAGGTATAAATTTCTCCTATTTCTGAATACAAATATCATTTTCTGGGACTTATCTGATATATCTTCTTTTCTACCTGCTTCTCTGGACATTTCTTCATCCCTTTTATACACTGTCCTTTTTCTCAGCCCTAGATCCTTCCTTTTTCACACTTACTTCATGTCAATGTTATCTTCCTCCTCAACTATGTTTTCTATGTTACCATATCAGAGCACTTCACTTTTTCTTTTTTCTTTTTTAGGATATATGTGGTATTATTTTTCACATAAATAGTGGAAGTATAAAAACAATTTTTCTGGTGGGAATGGAGATTGGTACATCTGCTTTGGAAGTCAGTTGGGTGGTTTCTTACAAACTAAATGTATTCTTCCTTTGTGAAGCAGCAATCACACTCTTTACTATTTACCAAAAACAGTTGGAAAATCATTTCCACACAAAAAAAAAAGAACACAAATGTTTACAGCAGTTTTATTCATAACTACCAAAACTTGGAAGCAGCCAAGATGTCAGTAGGTTTATAGATAAATTGTGGTCCACCCAGATAATGGAATATTATTCAGTGCTAAAAAGAAATGAGCTATCAAGTAATGAAAAAAACATGGAGGAATCCTAAATGCATATTACTATGTGAAGTAAGCCAATTTTAAAAAAGCCATTCTACATGATTCCAACTATATGACATTCTGGGAAAGGAAGATTATGGAGACAATAGAAAGCTAGGATTGCCAGAGGTTAGTGTGGAGGCTGGTATGAATAGGCAGCACAGAGAATGTTTAGCGTAGTAAAACTACATTGTATGGCTTATAATGATGGGTGTTTGTTATTACACAGTTAGAAGTAAACTCTAACGTAGACTGTGAACTTTGGATGATAATGAAGTGTCAATGCAGGTTTATTGATTATAACAAATGCACCACTCTGGTCAGGCATGTTGATAATGGAAGAGGCTACACAACATGTGGGGGCTGGTGTAGATGGGAAATCTCTACCATTTCTTCAATTTTGCTGTGAACATAAAATTGTTGTAAAAAAAACAAAGTCTTTAAATGTGAAAGAACCAACTATTTTTAAAGCAATAGAAATAATAAAAATTCCAATCACTGCTGCAATAATAGAATTTTAGTCTACATATTTATTGTTAGGTGGAAGAGAAGCTCAGAAGTGGATGCATGCCCCTGCAAGGCAGATGGTGATGGAGATAATGAACCTTCCCTGGAATTCCTAACAGGTCAACATGCCGACCCCTGCAGTGGGAACTTCCTCAACTCATGCCCCCCCCCGCCCCTCACCAAACACCTGTATAAAAAGAAATGCCTCCCTCCCTGTTGGCGTGAACTCACTGGCCCTGCCTTTGGGGCTCATGGATTTTTGCCCAGGGACATAGATTGAACCTTTCCTTTTCTTCCTTTCTGGCTGACTCACCACTAACTTTACATTTATTAATAAAAATTGTTATGAAATATGTGTGACATTTTTTTTCAGAATGCATGTGGTAGACGCTTACTAATTTTCTTTTACTATAAACCAGATAAAATTTTCACACACAAAAATATAAAGGAATTGTTCAAATTTGAAAAACGGTACATGTCACATTCAGTTAATATAAAATTATGAAAGATGACTTATTATTCTATTCTATTATTATTACATTACTATTCACTTTCTTTTTCTTAATAAAATCAAAAGGCGATGTTAATAGCAGAAGCCCCACAATCTTGTGATAGCAGATAAGATTCAGGATGACCATAAATATAGGAAGTAGAAAGTAAACAGAGTGCTTGAGGTCAGGTCCAAAAAATGCATAAAGTGAGAGATTTCAGAAAATGTAATTTAATATAGGCAGGCTCAAGTTGAGAGCCACTAGAGGTATGCTTTTATATCAGGTCTGTGGTACTTCCCCAAAGGACTTTCCTATGAAACTTAACAGTGTTTAAAAGCCTAAAATGTTAGGCATTTAGCTCAAATACCTCTAAACCCCTATGGGAGAGGTAAAAATGCAGGAACCGATGCTGGCATAGTGGATGGCAGTAAAGAAATTCAAACTTTAAAGTTATTCAAGACAATCTACCCTGATCATTGTTTAATATATGCTTCTAATTGAATTACAATAATTGAATTCCAAAGAATCTCTGTGGGATATCACAACATGTAGGAAAAAGATTTAAGAGATGTCTGGCCATTGAAAGGTAGCAGAATAAGCCACACCAAAGTGATAACTCTATATGACTGTGAGAGTTCAGGGCATGCAATCTAAAATGTGCCATTTAGGTATATTTTTAAGATTATGTTGAGCTTTAGTTACTTGAAAAGCAGCAAATGTAGGGAGTGGTTTTCTGCAAACTCTCTTTACTTGCCTAAAGACACATGCTCCAAAATGAATTCAGTTGTCAAAAATTCCCTCCCCACCAGTTTCGTTGGATAATGGAGAGAGAAAAAAAAAAGGAATATGCATTGCTAAGAGAGTCACTTAAAATAGACTCAGGAGGCCACTGAAGGAGTGGGGCCCATGGCAGGCCTCAATTCTCAGAGCTGCTACTACTAGTAAGTCGCTGACATGTCACTCAACTCAGCTTATAGCCGAACCATAAACACCCTGTATCAACAACTGCTTTCTATGGAGTTTACCTCCTCTTATTGCAACCAGACCATCTATACCCCTTCCCAATGGAACTGTAGCTGTAGTTTTTGCCTCCTTTGTTTGCATAATGGATCTAAAAATCCCTATTAACCTAGTCATTATAGGTATTTGCAAAAAGGACCTAAATGAGGACTGCACCTTTGGTTTTTGCCTTTATAAACCCTGCCTTTCTTTGTTCTGTCTGCCGCACAATTTAAGATGCTACCTGAATCTGTGCCTCCTGGACTCCAATATTTCACCACTTCCTTTCTTTTTTTTTCTCTCAAATAAGTTATTTTATTTTTTTAGTACAGCCGAAATCTTTTGTTTGTATTTGGTTAGCACATCACCCAGGGAAGATTAACTCTTACTACAGAAGAGGCGACTAGAAGACTACATCATCTATCATAGTTCATCTCCTCTTCTAAGGGCCCATTAATTTTTTTCCTAAAAATCATTTGCAGGTTTCCTTTACTATCCAAAAGCAGAGTGTTCCTATGAAACCTTTCATAAGTTGAATTGGTAAAGAAGCAGTTACCATTAATTTATATGGAAAAAAACTTGAGTGTTCATAGACCCAAAATTCAACACATGTGCAATGTTTTTAGTTTGTTCATTGCAATCAAAATGCTTATTTATGTCCAGTTTTATACTAAGTATGACACCATTCCAAGTCCTGTTAGGCTTTTCTGATACCTTAGGACACATCTTGCCAAAGGATGTACAAAATAAATGGAAACAATGCCCAGATGCTCACAGACACAGTTCAAAGCTATGGCAGCTTGATGTTGAGCTGTAGGGTGTGGTTCCCAGGGACAGAGCTTGGTGGTACCACTGTAGCTGCTCGGTGTGTACTCTGCCTCTACAATGGCTCCCTGCAAAACAAATGTTGAGTGCTATTTTTGTTTTTATTCATTAAAACAAAAACCCTGTATGAAATTCTTTTGATTATTGAAAATAAGTACAAATACAGGGGTTTTTTAAAGGTGAAGTGGAAAAATGTGAACTTTCCAAAAGGGAGGATACCCCTATTCTCACCTAAGAGGCCTATACCCCACCCCTTTCACTATTAAGATGGTATGTAAGCCTGAAGTCTAAGCCATCTGTGGAAGTTACTCAGGTGTATCTCCCTGTATATGAAGTATATCTGTTAACTAATTTTTAATAGTTTTTCTCATTAGACTATCTTTTATCACAAGGATCTCAGGTAAGAACTCAGAAAGATAGAGGGAGAATTATTTCCCTTTTACACCATCAATTATATTTAAAACCTAAAATTCTAAAATTGTATTCAGTATGGGACAGTGAAGAATGTGAGGAGACACATACGCCAGAGAGTAATTTTTTTTAACTGTACAAACACAGTATTGAGTTCCATTAAAAAGCAGAATTAGAGTGAAACACCTTTGTGTTTCTAAGAGTTGCAAGCTGGATAAAGTAATGTGAAACCATTAAGTGAGATGACCTGCCCTGCTAAAAGCAATTTAAATCTCACTGAAGGAAATATTCAGAACTTTTCACACACAGATGGAGAGAGTTGCCTTCCAAAGGGTCAGTTATGTTAGAAAGACCAAAACATATGAAAGGACATCAGAAAATTGTCCTTTGGGTACCTAATGGAGAGCATTATAAATGACCTAGTGCCTAGTGAATTTACTCTGAAAAGATTGTCAGCCTGCACTGGCAAGCATAATAAATTTTTTTAAAAATTTAATACCTAGTTATTGTCAGCCATGAGACAATTTTTTTCAGTAAAGTAGGCATTTTCTAGGTTTTATTTTAATTTTTGATAACAGAATATATCTGTTTTTAAATTCCAAACTATGAGCATGTAGGGGTTCAAAACAAGTCACCCCCCAAATGTACCTGTGTGGTATAGTATGCAGATTATTTTTAGCTAAAGGCAATGTTGGCTCAAGAGAAATTTCTGCTCACCCACCCAACACCTCCTTAACTACTAAGAAAAATTTGTATTAGGGGCTTTATTCATAATAAGAGCTTTTAAGAGATAATCATTTTTTGACTTATTTAATATGGGAGGGCAAACTACCACATGCTGAACAGATGCTCTTATCATGCGGTAGTGACGCTCTGAAGCCCCAAGGTGCCTTCCATTGTCTTTGGTTCAGAATGTCACAAACCTCATCTCCCCTCTCTGTCTCTGAAACTCCTATGGTGTCTCTGACTCTCTCATGTATATGGGGGTTCTTATAGGTACATATGTAATTAAATTTGGTTATTTTCTCTTGTCAATCTGTCTCATGTTGTTTTTATTACTAGTCCAGCCAAAAGAACCTTAGAAGGGTTTCTTCCTCCCCCCAAAGCAAAGCCTGTAATGAATAAATACATTTATATCTTTACCCTAAATATGTTATAGCTTACTCTAAGAAATGTATATGATGCAAAATTATTTTTGGTCTTCATCCAATATATTGATCATCTATATTTTAAACAATCAGAAGGGAGTTATAGCCCTGACCAGTTTGGCTCGGTGGATAGAGCGTCGGCCTGTGGACTGAAAGGTCCCAGGTTCAATTCCGGTCAAGGGCATGTACCTTGGTTGCGGGCACATCCCCAGTGGGAGGTGTGCAGGGGGCAGCTGATCAATGTTTCTCTCTCATTGATGTTTATAACTCTCTATCCCTCTCCCTTCCTCTCTGTGAAAAGTCAGTAGAATATTTTTTTTTTTAAAAAAGAAGGGAGTTATATTCAGTAAAATTTTTTCTAAGGGAAAAGCAAAATACTAGTAATGTTTTAGTTGTAAAATGCATAATCTATAACTGTTATCAGAGAAAGTGAGGTGTCCTTTTCTGCACTGAGGGCTGGGGATGGGGTCTTTATACTATTTTAAGAAAAGGCATTTCTGAGACTCGCACGGGAGGATGAGTGATTTTTATCTGTGTGGAATTATAGTCCCTTCCAAAGCTCCATTTCCCTCAGTCCAGTTACAGAAGAAGTGTAGCTGGGGTTTCAGTAGAGCTAGAAGCAAAGCCAGTGTCCAGAGTTTACTTCCATGTTGGAACCGGGTCCAGTTCAGCGTCAGGCCAGCAGTAGTCCATTAGTCCATTGTGTGTGGGGTCCTCATTGCTGTGGGTGAAAGCAGGAGAGCACACCCCTAGCAATAAGAGTCCCAAGAACACAAGAGTCCCAGGGCATGCGAGCACAAGAGTGTGAACTTCTTTGTTCAAGGAATTAAGTATCTGAAATTTCCATGTGCTGGCAGTGGCCACACCTACTCTGGCCAATGACCTGCTCCCAGGCATGATTGACAGTCAAATACCTTCCCTATGCAACCCAGACTTTACTGGGCATGTGTTTGTTCTCCCCCTGTCCAGACCCTTCCTCCAGAGATCTGTGGGGAATGGACGAGTAGCTTCCTGGGGAGTGTTAAGCTGCAGCATCCTGGCAAAGCTGCACAATGGCATGCCTATATTATTTGCCCTTCCCTTTGCTCCCTTCCTGTTATTAATAACTTGTTAGTGAGAACACTATCATATACACTTAGGAAAAAAGTCAGAAGGAAAAATAAGAATAACAAAGATGACCCTTGCTGGTTTGGCTCAGTGGATAGATTGTTGGCCTGCTGACTGAAGGGTCCTGAGTTTGATTTTGGTCATGGGCACATGCCCAGGTTGTGAGCTCAGTTCCCAAAAGGGAGCATGCAGGAGGCAGCTGATCAATGATTCTCTCTCATCATTGATGTTTCTATCTCTATTTCCCTCTCACTTCCTCTCTGAAATAAATTAAAATATATTAAAACTTAACAAAAGGAAAATAATCCAATCAAAAATGGGCAAAGGACTGAAATTTTCAAAAGAGGACATACAGAAGGCCAAGACACATATGAAAACATGCTCAAAGTAACTAATCATCCAAGAGATGCAAATCAAAACAGCAATGAGATATTATCTCACACCTGTCAGAATGGTTGTCATCAACAGATCAACAAACGACAAGTGCTGGTGAGGATTCGGAGAAAAAGGAACCTCTTGCACTGCTGGTGGGAATGCAGACTGGTGCAGCCACTGTGGAAAACAGTATGGCATTTCCTCAAAAAGTTAAAAATGGAACTTCCATTTGACCCAGTAATCCTACTTCTAGGAATATATTCCAAGGAAACAGAAACACCACACTTCTGGGAATATATCTGAAGAAACCAGAAACACGAATCTGAAGGAATATATGCACCCCTATGTTCATCACATTGTTATTTACAATAGCCAAGATTTGGAAGCAGCTCAAGTGCCCATCAGTAGATGAGTGGGTAAAAAAGCTGTGGTAATTTACACAATGGAATACTACTTGGTTGTAAAAAAAAAAAGGAAGTATTACTTTTTGAGACAGCATGAATGGACCTGGAGAGTATTATGCTAAGCGAATAAGCCAGTCAGAGAAACATAAATATCACATGATCTCACTCATTTGTAGAATACAATGAACAACATAAACTGATGAACAAAAATAGAATCAGAGTCATAGAAGCATTGGACATACTGTCCAACCTATGAGAGAAGGCAAGGGGCGAAGGTAAAAGATCAACCAAAAGATGTGTATGCATGTATATGAGCATAACCAAAGAACATAGACAGTAGGGGGGTGAGGGCATGTGCTGGGGGGTGGGGTTGGCTGGGAGAAGTCAATGAGGGAAAAGGGGACTTAAGTAATACTTTAAACATTAAAGAATTTAAAAAAGAATAAAAATATAGAAGTTAAAATGTATATTAAAATTAAATAAAGTATGCATTTAAAATAAAGAATAACAAAAATGAAAACTTTTATGACAAATGTATATTTCATTATATATCTGTAAAACTAATTGTGAAAGCATTCTTACTCTAAATAAAAACAGCAAATAGATTGTACTAAATATAAAATACTGTGTTTTTATATTTTGTTATATAAGGCAAGAGATGTGATTTAAAATATATTTATCAGGAAGACACCTCTGATGGAGGGGGTGAAGGGTGATATTCAGAGAAGGGTTGAAGGGATTGGACAAAGAAAAAAAAAAACTAGAGAAATGTGGATATATATATATATTAGAGGCCCGGTGCACAAAATCCATGCACTTGGGGAGGTGGGTCCCTCAGCCTGAATTGCAAGAGGGGCCAGGCCAAGGGACCCCATTGGTGCACAGTCAGGGCTGAGGAGGGATGCGGGAGGTTGGCCAGCTGAAGAGGGACTGCGGGAGGGCTCCAGGGCATGTCCAGCCCATCTTGCTCAGTCCTGATCGGCTGGACCCCAGCATCAAGCTAACCTACAGGTCAGAGTGTCTGCCCCCCTAGTGGTCAATGCACATCATAGTGAGTGGTTGAGCGGCTTTAGCATATCATTAGCATATTATGCTTTTATTATATAGGATATATATATTTACCACTCTGAGACATATCTATCTCTTTCAAATTCAAATGTGCATTCTAGATTATGTTTCTAAAAGTGTTTATTATTTAGAACTTATTCATGTAATCTTAATATAAATGCAACTTTCCTTGGAATACTAGTCTATAATTTCTGTTAAAGCAGTATTTTATTGGTTGAATTTATAAAGTATTATGAATTCATTTTAAAATCTGTAAAGATTATTCTGTGTATTAAATTTTCCATTCTTTCCTCTAGAGAGTTCATTTGAGAGATATATCATTATGGTTTCACTCCTGAAAAATTATTAACTGTGTGACATTGGGCAATCAGTGCACATCATAGTGAGTGGTTGAGTGGCTTTAGCATATCATTAGCATATTATGCTTTTATTATATAGGATATATATATTTACCATTCTGAGACATATCTACCTCTTTCAAATTCAAATGTGCATTCTAGATTATGTTTCTAAAAGTGATTATTATTTAGAACTTATTCATGTAATCTTAATATAAATGCAACTTTCCTTGGAATACTAGTCTATAATTTCTGTTAAAGCAGTATTTTATTGGTTGAATTTATAAAGTATTATGAATACATTTTAAAATCTGTAAAGATTATTCTGTGTATTAAATTTTCCATTCTTTCCTCTAGAGAGTTCATTTGAGAGATATATCATTATGTAAAATTAGGGAAAAAAAGAATTAGGATGGTTTCACTCCTGAAAAATTATTAACTGTGTGACATTGGGCAACTCACATAGTGATTTGAATCTAAGTTTCTTCATTTCTAAAATGTAGCTCATTAATTTTTAAAAGTTCTACCCTGTCTTTTCTGTTTCAACAGACATATGTATAAAGTTCCTTTATTAACATAAAGCTCTGAAAACTGAGAGAAAAATACTCAATTTGAGTACCCTTAAAAGTAAAGCTTAAAATAAAAAAAATTAAAAATCTTAATTGTTCATTGAATAGAATAATTATATTTATATGTTTTACAAATTTTCTTTTAAAAATTATTGTTAAAAATTGTTTACCAACTATGTTTCCTGGTATATTTCTGGATATAGTTATTTATAAAAATATGATATGCTTGTTAGGCAGTTCTTTGAATGTTTGCCTGAGGTTCAAAAGGCAATTTTAAAACTAATTAATTTTATATCTTTCCCCACATTTCTCATCATCATGGCTGTGATATCTTTGATGGCATTATCTATAGTTTTAATAAGTCCACATCAATTATAGTATTAAGACTCTGCCAAGTTGTTATTTAGTACATTTTATAAGCAATCTAACATTTAGTTCCTGAAATAATCTGCCTAACTTTTTATTTGTGACTTTACTTAGACAACTTTTTTACATAAGAGGAGACAAGCACTTATTCTACTATTTATTTTAATGAAAAAATTATTTCAATCTCATTTGACATTCATTATTATATTAGTTTCAGGTGTATAGCATATTGGGTTAGACATTTATATAATTTACAAAGTGATCCCTGCATAAGTCTAGAACCCACCTGACATCATACATAATTATTAAATATTATTGACTATATTCCCTATTCATTGCTTTGCAGCCACTTTACTATTTTGTATCTGTCAATTTGTACTTCTAATTCTTTTACCTTTTGCACTCAGCCCCCCAACTTATTCTTTTTATAAAGATCTGTCTTTATGATAATTAAAGTTCTTCACACAGGACTGTCGTTTTCTTCTATGCATGTTACCCAGTTTGGCTTTAAAAGGCTGTCACACTTTTAAAACTTATTATTATTATTACTAGAGGCCCGGTGCACAAAA
>NW_005371168.1:1095721-1115179 GCF_000412655.1 Myotis brandtii
CTGATTAGCCAATGGGAAGGGTAGCGGTCGTACGCTAATTACCATGTTTCTCTTTTATTAGTGTAGATTATTATTATTATTATTATTATTTTTAATTTAAGCATGTTTGTATGGGAGCTCAATGGGAGGAAAGATAAATGTCTACATTGTAACAGTAAACTTATCCATATTTCAATGAAGCCACAGATTCATCAACCAGAGTACATCTTCCCCTTCCTCTTAATGGTGGCTTGGAGGGGGTTTCATTACTGCATGTTGGCTAAAATATAATGTTTGTTTAATAACTATTCATTTAAATATATTTGTTGCATCAACAATAACACTCCCAGCAATGAAAATACATGTTAAAAAAGAAAGCAAAATAAATAAATAGATTGATAGGTATATTTGTTGCATATCTTCTATAAATTAGGCACATGGTTAACTACTAAGAATAGAGCAATGAATGAAAGAAACTTGCTCCCTAACCTAAATTTTAACCCAAAGTTTCCATTGAAAGCAAAAAAAAAAGGCAAATACTTAAACAATCAGTTGAAATTGAAATAAGTTCTATAAAGAACAAGTACAAAATTCTTAGAAAATGTATGTAAGTAACACTTGGCTTAGTCTTAGTTCCGGAGAAGGCTCCCCTAGAAAAGTGGCATCTAAATGATGATTTATATTGATTCTTACTTTGGAATGCAAATAAAGGTGTTTCTTTCAAGGTAATATACAATTTTCTTTCTCAATTTAATTGGAATTACTTTATCCAAATTCTGTAAAAACAATCCATTTAAAAATATGCTTATTTTGTAAATCTTTAAAAAGATTACAACACTTCACAAAAATATTAAATTCTACATTTTCAGAGGCAAAATAAAATAAAACTCCCCAAATTTCGTGTTTCACTATAGGAGTGGGCTTTGGAAATACACTCTGGATTGTGAATCTAGACCACTAACTAACACAATAGTTCCATGATAATAACCACTAGACAGACCTTATTTATTCAGTAATTGACTCATCTACTTAAACACATGCGCCACTAATTTTACATCACAAATGTTTATTCTTTTTATCCTTGAAATCAACTCTTGTTCCTGAAACGTGGGCATTGTAGCTGTATATGTACTTCATTTATGAAGAGTTATTTGCAGAGAACATACATTTCTTGTTAAGTGGGCCACTTACTTGTTCTCTTAACATTTTCTGTTGAATGGTTTATTGCATGTTTGACAGTTATATTCTTTTGGAATACATGTGGACTTTATATGTTTAATAATGACAATTAAAATATTAGTTCTCTATTTCATGTACCCATTAATTAGAAATATAGCCATTATTTTATCACAAGGTTTTATTTTAGTCATAAAGAATTTGAACTCATTAAGCATGAATAAAATTGAATTAATATTTGGGCAATTTGTGAATTTATTTATATGCTTTTTATTTAGGAATTTCAATGAAAAAAAAAAACACCACTACTAGAAACACAACTTTTGAAAAGAATTCATTTGCTATTATTTTAGAATAACCCAGCCAGAAATATAAAAATTATTATTTTATAACCATGAAAGTCTAAATGTAATAAATTGCTTTAGCTAATGGATGCAAATGACTGCAAATAGGTTTTTAGTAACTACAGTAGTTAGGTAAGAAGACAGAAATAGCTTGAAGCACATTTGCAGCTGGATGAAGAAAAAAATTGATTCATGTTCTCAGCACTTGTTCTAATTCCTAGTTTTCTCCTCACCCTGTATGAGGTTGATTAAATTATCCTTGGTGACAAATAGTCTCTTTAAGCAGGAATTTATTTAATGTAATGACATGGCCCTAATAGGGAATATGGAGTCATTTGTCATCTTCTCCAAACTCTCTTCCATATAGGGAACAGAGCTGTCTCCTAAGGATCTGTGTACTTTTAAGTTCTTCTGATGAAGAAAAAGCACAGGCTTGGAATTGGTTCTCATGGGCTGAGTTTAGATCATCGACAGGGCATGATGCAAGACCAGGGAACAGGGACAGGCTCTGAGGCGTCCCTGAGACAGGTCAGTCTCTTATCAGAACAGTTCTCACTGCTGCAGTGCTTTGCTTCCAGACTAATTGACTGGGAGCACTGCTTTAAGAGTCAAAGCCAGCCTCATGAATTTGAGATATGATTTTCAATGAGTGAAAGAGGTAGAGCTTATTTAAGAGGCATATTTAAGCTACTATGTAGGATCTTTTAAAAATGCAGAAAACTAGCACTTTTATTAGGGGAAATTCTGATTTTGATGACATATTGTATTCTCTGAATCAAAGTCAAGAGGTTTTTTAGTTAAGTAACTTAATTTCCATTGCATGTATTCTATATACAAGCAATTATGATAGGCATACTTCTTTAAAACAAACAAATAAAAAAGCCTGGAAATTTATGGAATTCATTATCTGAAGAAAGCAGACTTTTGGAATAATAATTATACCAGAGTCAGAGCTACAAAGATATATGCAAAAACCTGCAGGAAGCATGATCTGTTTGATCAACGGTGAACCTCCAGGGCACACATATAACTTGCATACTGTAGATTTACAGTGAAATTCATTAAAATGGATATATGAAGGCTACATTATGTTACCAGAGCTTATTTGAAGAAAGCAGACTTATGGAATAATAATTATACCAGAGTCAGAGCTACAAAGATATATGCAAAGGAAGGTCTGCAGGAAGCATGATCTGTTTGATCAACGGTGAACCTCCAGGGCACACATATAACTTGCATACTGTAGATTTACAGTGAAATTCATTAAAATGGATATATGAAGGCTACATTATGTTACCAGAGCTTAAATGGCATGGTAAGGAGTAATAGTATGGTTAGCAATGGATATAAGAGGCACTGCTTGATCATCTTTTGTAGTTCCCCATTAGCCACAGGTTTAGTAAGGAGTAACAGTATGGTTAGAAATGGATCATTTCTAATTGATCATCTTTTGTAGTTCCCCATTAGCCACAGGTTTACTTTCCATGATGTCAGTTACCCATGATCAATCACAGTCTGAAACTATTAGGAACATTTCAGAAGTAGAAAATTCATGAGTTTTACATTGTGCACCATTCTGAGTAGCACAATGAAGTCTCATGCCACCTTACTCCCTCCCGCCTGCACGTAAATCATCCCTTAGCTCAGCATACCCACATACCCCGACTGCTAGGAACTTAGTAACCATCTGGGTTATCAGACTGACTGTTGAGGTATTGCACTACTTGTGTTCAAGTAACCCTTACTTAATAATGGCCCAAAGCCCAAGAGTAATTATGCTGGCAATTCAGATATGCCAAAAGGAAGCCATAAATTGCTTCAGTGAAAAGGTGAAAGTTATAGACTTAATGAGGAAAAAATATATATCATATGCTGAGGTGTTAAATTCCATGGTAAGAACGAATCTTCTATGTGAAATTGTGAAGGAAAAAGAAATTCATGCTAGTTTGCTAGGTGAGAGAAACCACATTCACACAACTTTTATTTCAGTATATTGTTACAAATGTTATGTTTTACTACTGCTGTTCATCTCTCATTCTGCTTAGTTTATAATTTAACTTTATCATAGGCGTGTGACTATAGGAAAAACATAGCATCTATAGAGTCTGGTACTATTTGTGGTTTTAGGCATCCACTTGGGTTCTTGGAACATATCTCCCAAGGATGAAGGGGAAACTACTGTATAATAAAACCAATGAAGGCTTCTAAGGTCTTGGTTGATATTGCTGAGTCCCAGATATTGTCTGATGTTCAGGACGCTGCTGTCTATATGGACACTTACTTTTTCCCATGGTGTGGCATCCCCACAGTAATCCCTGGAGCTCATGCCCTGACATTGACCTCTTTTCCTTGTAGCTTGACAGTACCCACCCCTGACCATGTTTGGCTACATACTCTAATATATCTTCCAACTTATCTACCAATATAACAGTTTTACCAAGATTTTTTCCTTTTATTATTTTTATTAAGTTCAATTTCTCTGGAAAATGCTCTTGTGGGTGCCAGGGGAAAGAGAAGCAGTAGAAGCAGAACCACTAGGAGCAATACAATTTGAAATTAGATGCTTGGACCTCTTTCTTTTTATTTTAACTTTTCTAGAAAAAGAATACACCCGATTTATCTTGTCTCCATGGGCAGGCTACAGATAGTCCATGAGCACTTTGAAAGATGCATAAGAATGAATGGAAGTATTTCATTAGGAAGAGGATACAAAAATTTTATAAATTTCATAATGGATTTCTGTGACTCAAAATTTAAAAAGCAGAAGAAAATAAGGGAGGAAGGGAAGGAGGGAGAGTCATGAAAAGAAAACAGCCAGAGAATATTGGAAGGCCAAAATAGAATAAAGCTTTTACAATCTGGATGTGATTAGTTAGAGAAATATCTCAGTTTTAAATAAAACTAGTAGGTAGAAGGTTATTTAGAAATTTAAAGAAATTTCAACCGAAGGAGAAATTTGATAGATGTTTCTCTCGTGGATGTTTCTCTCTCATCCTCCCCCTCCTCGCTCTCTAAAATGAAAAGAGAGGAGTCTTATTGAAAGGTATTTAAAACTATAATTATTAAAACATATTTAAGAAATAACATTTTTGTCATTTTATTGTCCAGAAAGAGTTCAGTTATGACCATGTTATTTCCACTTTACATATGGAAAAGTAGCATTTTTAGATGCATCTAGGAACTTATTCAAGATATATATGTGTGAAATGCAGCCAGAAATGGAACTGGAGTCACATGACTGTTAGTGTCTTTTTCAGGTCATTATAGTCCTCAACCTGTTATTACAGTCAGATCTGGGTTTTCCACATTTTTCTTTGGGTTAATTCACTTTATTTAAATTCATGATAAATTTTGCTATTGAGGATGCAAGCCAAAAAAAAGTAGTCTACTTTTTTAGAGTACCCATATTTAAAGACTTCTTTTTTTATTTAAAAAAAGAGCAAATCAAAAGAAGAAAAAATCACTTGATCAATGTACGCTTGGGAGTTCATAGTGCCAAAATACAATTTAAAACCAAGTGTTTCAAACTTGTATGAATGAAACCTCAATAGCATTCACTCCATTGAAGATAAAAATCAATAAAGTATGTTTAATCTAGAAGAACTGTCTACCTTTGATTGTATTACTTCACAAGGTGTTGAAATTATGCAGAAGCGACAGTCTTGTACATTTTTAAACTGTTTTCAGAAGATTCATGTTTTGGGATTGCCTGTTCTTTTTCATATTTTTGAATCATTATCCAAAATGCTTAGTAGTTTCCATCTTTCATCCTCCTGCCGTGACAGCTACTTTATCAGGTAGTTAGACACCTGCTCCAGGCATTGCTTTTCTTATGAGTAACCTGCCACCTAGGAATTACTTGAAAGGTAACAGACAAGCCACCTTCATTTAAGAACACGAACCATCCCACGCCTCGTGACAAGTGCTTAGATTCCCTTAAATCATTTACTCAAATTAAACACAGCTGAAAATGAAGACTGAAGGGCACATTTATCCACTAGGATGGGAGAGTATTTTTTTCCTGAACATGTATCTTTTGTAAGAATCTCAAGGCCCTGCACGTGTGGAGAATGGGGTTGGAAGTTATTTTAAGGTCAAGTGTGTCTTTGAAAATTGACCTGCCAATAGGCCAACAACATAATCTACAAGAAATTAATTGAAATGATTAAAAAACATAAGCAGGATAATAAAGAACAATGTTTTGATAGTATCATTATTGCTATATTCAAGCTTTCTAGTTCCCCTACACTCCAGAATCCATTTTTTTAGAGCAATGAAAAAGTCAACACTGGAGAAAAAAATCCAAATATAAAACATACAATAGAATTTGGATGCCAATTTAATCCATACACATGTGATATTTTTAAGAGGTCATAGAGTTTACAATCCATGTTACCTCTGCATTCTTCAGAACGGTATTGCAACATTTGTTTCATCCCCAGTTCTTTTTTTTCATCAGCATTTTCTGTATTTGGGTGTTAACTCAAGTAGGAAGGCCTTAAAGTCATGGAAAGACTGGTGAAGGGAAACTTAAGCTTTTCTCATGTAACAAAAAAATAAATTTCCCTCTACCATTTCTGAGTTCTTAGCTGAGGTCTCTGTAATAAAAGACAGATTAATAAAAGAAAGTAAAAGCCCTGGGCTGTGTGGCTCAGTTGGTTGGGCTTGGTCCCATGCACCTAGAGGTGGCTGATTAGATTCCTGGTCAGGGAACGTGCCCTGATTGCAGGATCCATCCCTAGTAGGGGGCGTACAGGAGACAGCCTATTGATAGATGTTTCTCTCATGGATGATTCTTTCTCATCCTCCCCCTTCCTCTCTCTCTAAAAATAAAAATAAAAACATATTTAAAAGAAGCCTTATTAACATGTAAATCCCTTATATTAATTAGATATACCCAGGAAAAAAGATTAACTCTTCTAGGTGGCTTAGAATTCAGGCCTAAATACCATTTAACAAGGAAAGGGGTGGGATATAGGCCCCATAGGGGAGAGTATCTGTCCTGAGGCAGATAAGGCAGATAGAGCAGATAAGAGGAGTTCAGATAAAGCTACTTCTTGCACGTGCTGCTTTCCCAGTGCCTACAGCTCAAAACAATATACCAATTGGCATATTTTGGGTGGCATATTATGCTACTCTTCACTCATGTGAAGTTTACAAGTAGGTGTTTTCTAGTTTGGATGCAGCAGTTCCACGAAGTAGTAACTCTACCAGACATTCTCTATGCATTTATTCTGAAATCCTCAGAGACTTGACATTTTGTCCTGTCATTTCATAATCACATGAATGTTGCAGTTACCTGCTGGTATCACATCCTTAAATAGTGTTCAAGAGGAGAAACAAAGTTGGCAGTAGAAGTTAGTTACCTTCATGAAATATCTCCTATAGAAAGCAAAAAGTCTCCTACTAAAGACTCTGTACACCCTGAAGATTTCCCTCTATGTTGTATTGGCCAAAACATCAAATTGCCACCCCTGACTATAATGGAAACTGGAAATGTGTCTGACAGAGCAGAGTGGGCTTCCCATGATTAGCTCCAAGCACTTAGTTGTTCTAACCAAGATTCTCCTCCATCCCCCCAACATTCTTGCCAAGGAAGGCAAGAGAGCGACAAGTGTTTACAACAAATAACTAAACTTTTCTAGAAGAAACTGATGGTTTTCTGTGTTAAATATTTGTGCTATTATTCTACATTCCTCTGAAATCAATATAAAACGTGAATAAAAGATTAAGTCAAATTTTAAGGGTCAGTAAGGCTGTTCTACTGCTGTAGACTCTGCTAGGAATGTGCTACCACACCGCTTCATCGCATTCCTTCGCATTTTTATTTTTCTGAGATGAGAAAGATGGTGGCCATGTGCATTTCAACCAAGAAAGAAGAAGGTTATTTATTTGCACCTAGAATTTGGCAGCCAATAACATAGTAACTTTTATATATGTTTCACATTTAATTCACAAAATAATAAGTGGAATATCTATCAGCATTTGTATGTTGCATTTCGATAAATTGAGACTTAGAATGTTAAGTAATTATTCCATATGTAATATATTATCGGCATAAATACCAACAGAATATTATAAGAGCTTTAAATATGAGTTTTCACAAATCATTTGGAATATTTTTATATTGCTGTATCAGATCTAACATTAATAGAGATCATTTTCATTTCACACTTTTAAGATGTCTACTAATGAATTCAGTATGACATGGGTGCATAAACATACAAAGTATGCTCATTTTTGTTCATTCATGCTATAAATGAATATTGATCATGTATTTGAATGTGCTAAACACTAAAAATATTAAAAAGAATGAGAGTATATATGATAACATCTCTTTCCCTAGAGGCCTTCAGATGAGAGAGGCAGATAGATAAGGCATAGATCCTGCCATGTTTTTCATAAATGTGATAAAAATGATGTTCATATGGTAGCATCAAAACAATGAGAGACAGCCCCTCCAAAGACTGCCACTGGCATCTTGCTTATTTTTATATCTAAGCAGAGTCAGCTCGGTGTGTGTATAGGGTGAAGTATAGAGGTATGTCTCTGGCAAAGGCAAAAGTATTTGAAAATAGTAAGCAGCTAGAAATTACAAGGTCTAGATATCAAGAAACAATAGAACTTATGTAGAGCTGAAGTACCTGAGTACGGACAGGCATGGACGATTTAATAGGCTGTGTAGAGAGCTTGGACCTTATTTTTCTAAGGATATTTAGAATCACAGCAGTGAGCTCTCTTATATTTGTGTATGAGCTTGATCAGTCTTGTTGTAGAGTAGAAAGCAGGTTTATGATTGGCAAGAGTGTAGGCAGAGAGACAAGTTGTAGAAAACTGGACAAGGGCTGATGATAATTTGAACTAAGATAATGTGGGGAGGGTAGAATTGTCCAAATATATGAGGCTATCTACATAGCTATATATATTATATTTATTTTGTCTTAAATAAATATATGTGTTTGTAATTTTATGCTTTAGCATTTCTGATGCCTTTACATTAGCCTGGCTCATTGTTTCTGCTCAGGATCCCATGTGTGACTTTAGTCTGAGAAGCCATGTCTTTGTTCAATTCTGAAAATTTCTCAGCCATTAATTCTTAGAATGATGTCTTTTCCTTAGTCTTTCAGTCAGGAAAATGTGCTCAACAAATATTTAGTAGAATCATTATAAGGCTTTGTAACCCTGCAGCACATTTTCAGAACTATAGTATGGTAAGCACTGAACTAAAAAAAAATGTTTTTAATTATCAAGCTGGTGACTCTTGAGAGTGGTGGAGAATTTCAGAATTGCTCTTCCTTCTATGTAGAATATTTTAGATCCCACATAATTTAGAGAGACTTCTAGAAGTGTTGGCGCTCTAACTTTTATTAGCAACTGGTTAGAACAATTTCAGGGCTATGTAATACATAGGTAATGTGCTCTACCACTATTTTCATTTTCACATGAAATATGTGGATTAAGAAGATCTGTCCCAACTTCATGTCTAGTTGTTTGAGCTAATCGTTTACACATATCAGGGCTGTGCTATCAGTGTGGTCACCCATTTTATTCTACTTGGGTCTGGAATCAAATCCCGGTTCTGATCTAGGGTGAGGTGTGGCTCCTTTATATCCATATATTCATATTTATAATAGTGATTCACAAAATCACAAATTTATAAATATGTAAGCAAGAAATATACAGATTTCTCCACTCAAACTGATTAATGTCTATTCACACAATTATTAGAATATGATTTAAATGGTAACCATAAAAAAGAGTTTTGAAGTAAAATGAATTGTCATCTACCAGCAATCCTACATGACACTATTGCCATGTGCTTCACCAAATCGTGTGGCTAAAGAGTTGGAATATTCACCTGCCATAAATTTATTTTTGTGAGCACCAAGCCCCTTTACCTTTATCTGAGCTTTCAGTAATTTTCTATAATGTCTGGAGATCGGCACAGTTTCCTTTATAGCTCTAATATTTTTGCATATAGTCTTTTGGTTCTCTGAGCCACGTTTTTCCAGCTTTCTGTGCCTTGAAGCTGGCAACCTTGTCATGAACCACACACACACACACACACACACACACACACACACACACACACACACGTATTTTACTTGAAAACCTGTAGAGTCATGGTTACTGTTTCCAACTGCTGTAATAAGTCCTCTGTAATAGTCATTATTCTCTAGTGATACATGACAGAAAGTCAATTCAACTAGCTCTAGCTTAAAATGGGATTTATTGGTCCACATAGCAAAAGTGAAATGGGTTGAGTGGAACCAGGAAACTAAATGTCTCCAGGATTATCTCTACATCAGTCTTTTATGATTTTTTCTAGATTATTTTAGTTATATTCTAAGGCAGTCAGAGCTATCTACACCAGGCACACATGGCCAGTTGTTCTGGATTCACACTAACAATTTCATAGACTGTCAGGTAAAACCTTCCCCACTAATTGTAGCTGTTGATATCTTGAAGAATGAATCAGGTATCCTGGTTTGGGTAATGTTTAACTCCTGACTTTGGGAGGTTGGTTGGTGATTTTTAACAGAATAAGAAATGGAAATAATATGAGACAAAGTACATAAACACACACAGGTGCACAACACATGTGCACTTACATGTGAACAAGAAATACCAATTTCTGTTCCCATATTTGCAGAAATTATCAGAGCTCCCATGTTGTCACCTTATCTTTTCTGGCTTGTGTTTCTTTTGTATGTGTGTTTTGTGTTTTTTTTTTACTTTTACATTCTGTAATATGAATAGCATAAAGGGGGGTCTATGGCCAGGTAACTGGTTTTTAATAAAGTGTGATTTTCAAGACTATTGCTCTTGATATTAATGCTTCCTTGAACCATCCTTTCCTTGTATCCCATTTTCTGTTACAGTGTCTCCCACTTTACTACAAAAGGAAAGTTTTCTTTACCTTCTCTCTTAGTGGTTCAGGCAAGCGCAAATATCTAAATTATCCTGACATTTCTACATGTGGAGGTGCCACATGGAGCTGCGTAGACTGAAAATGGCACAATTCTAGAGGATTCTATTTACCTAGACTATGAGGTGACTAGTTTGCCCGTGTTCAAATATCTTCAAATATGTGTCCATTGTTACTGAAAAATTGTTTACTACAAGAATGGAGTTAGCTTCAAATGTAGAATATTTAAGCTTTTCCTAGAACATTTTCAGGATTTGATACTCATGATACTCAGACTAAAGAGTCACTTCACTTATTGCCTAATATTGGGTCTCTGGATCTGAAACATGGCTTTATTATTTGCTTATTTGTGTGAAATTTGGCAAGTTATATAACTTCTCTAACCCTCAGTTATTTACCTGTAAAATAAAGATAATAAGAGTCAAGTCTTCATAGAATTGTTGCAAGGTTTACATAAAAAGTAGAAATGTATATGAAGTATTTAGCACAGCATCAGGCATAGAGTAAATGTGCAATAGGTATTAAGTATTATTATCATTTATTATAACAGCCTAGTCAGAGAATGACATAATCACTCAGAAGCATAAATTTATTTTATTTTTTATAGTCTCACTATGCTATTTGACATTTTAAGAATCCATAGCCAAAATAATAAGGTAATATTCAAAATTTTTAAAAATGATAACCTTGAATTGAACTACTATAGTGAACATTCTTGTCAGTATTTGATGTGGGATAAAATTAAACGAGAAGAATGTTTTAAATGGTTGAACCAACATTAAACGTATATTTCAACCAAACTGTAGACTTTCATGACTAGCATATTGAAAAACTATGAAACTGTTTTTTAACTACCCATCATTACATAGTTTTTTCTCAAGGAAATTGAAGAGTGCCAACCTTGTTTCCATCTGGAAATGTCTAACATCTGTGGTTGTAAACATCAAAACACAGATGTTGCAATTCTGAATATACACTCCAAGTTATTTATTTTTGACTTAAAAAATCATCAGTTTTCATCAAACATCACAGTTGTTAAGCTATGTTCTTACAGCAGGAGTAAAAGCAATTAAGAGAAATCACTATATCAAACATTTAAGAATAACACTCTTCCTTATATTTCATTTAGAGGAGATACAGCCTCACTTCAATTAAAAATATATTTTGTGGGTGTGCCTTGTTTTTAGGAATAGCATATATGGAAGACACAGGTATGTTAGAGATCCTTGAATGCACCTAGAGTTAGTATAGTACGAAAAGTTTTTAATAGGGCAAATTAGGCCACTCAAGGTCACACAGGAAAATGATGAGAAGATAAGGAAGGGAAGAAAGAACCTTATTTAGTGTGTTTTTGCAGATTACACTTAGATATTTCACATGAATTTTAATAAGAAAACTTTTTACAAAAAAATAAGAGTGCATCTTCGTGTAATATTGAGTGTTAATTATATATAAATATAAAGTGAATTCATATAAGGAATAATATTTTTAAATTATTTTTTGCATAATATACATATAGGTAACGTTTTAGGTCACCTTCTCAATTCTGGGTCATAGTTCTAATTCAGTTTCTGCTAGGTTAGCTCCTCTGACTGCTACCTCTTCATCTGTAGTTAGGGAGACCTGATCAAAGGTCCTGCAGCTTTAGTCCTCCCAGGATGCTCACAAGGTTTAATTCCCCACTCTCCCATAAAACCCCCTAAGGTGAGTGATTGCTGACCTCTTTCATTAGTATTGCTTCTGCATTTAAGACCGGGTCCTTCTGATTGATTCCTTGTTTGGTCTTTTAAATCTGCTTTACTTCATCCTAGCATGCAGAGCCATCCCGACTCCAGGCTCTACAGTCTAAAGCAGCCAGGGGCAAACTACGGCCCGTGGGCCGGATCCGGCCTGTTTGAAATGAATAAAACTAAAAAAAAAAAAGACCGTACCCTTTTATGTAATGATGTTTACTTTGAATTTATATTAGTTCACACAAACACTCCATCCATGCTTTTGTTCCGGCCCTCCGGTCCAGTTTAAGAACCCATTGTGGCCCTCGAGTCAAAAAGTTTGCCCACCCCTCGTAAAGGCAGGTCCCAGCAAATCCCAAACTCAGCCCAAGTCCCCGTTTCCAGGGCCTAGGCAACCTACACCTGTGTGGAAGAGGAAGATGGGTAGAATTCCTTAACCTGATGAACTTGGGATCTTTCTCTTGTTTCTTTGTTTAGGACACAGTTGAAGTAGGGAAGCCAATCCAGTAAAGTCAGGTTCTGGTCACCAACATCATTGATTCAGGTATACCCAGGAGCCATTTGAAAATTTTATGGATTATGGTTTAAGCTTCAGTCCTAAGCTTTAAAGCTCTTAAGAAGCCAAGTTCAAAGCTAGAAAGGTCTGTCCTATGGTGCAAGAGTGCCTCCCAGAGGCAGAAAATTAAGATGAATTGGCAGCAAAACTAACCCCCTGCCAAAGTCACCTGTGCCACTAGCACCTTGGCAGCACTTGTTCCTGCCACAATTAATATCACAGAAATTTACAGGTTATCTAATAGTGTTTTCCATTTCAATATGTCTTATCTCAGCGTTTTAGCTCTAAGCTTTCTTTAGAATAGGAAAGAAGAATATACTTTGCATAGATTATTTTAATATTCATTTGTAAGATCTCGACAATAGTTTCTAATGTAAGATTATGGTAAGAATAAAAATGCTTACATAAGTGTTCAGTATATATAGTATGAAATATATAACATAACATATCGTATGTAATGTGAAATATGTTGTATACACTAAAGGCATGATATATAGTATATATCTATATGTAAATTTAAAATATATAACAGTTACATACAATATATTATACATACTATGCAATATTTGTAGTATGTAATATAATATGTAATATATCATTTATAATATTACTATCATGAGCTGAAAAAATGTGCTTTTTCCCCTTTGACTTTTTCTTGGGAGATGTCCAAGAGAGCTGTATATCAGTAGGGATGGATTCAGTGACCCACTAAATAATGGAGCTTTTGGGCATCTTTACATGGAAACCTAGTGACATTATTGCAACTTTCCTGTACAGCTAAAGGGCCCAAATAGAAGCTCAATATTATAAAACTAGAGGCCCGGTGCATGGATTCATGCACCAGTGGGGTCCCTCAGCCTGGCCTGTGCCCTCTTGCAATTCAGGACCCCTTGGGGGATGTTTGAGAGTAGGTTTCAGCCCAATCCCCACAGGCCAGACCTCTAGTATACATATAAGATCTTTGGTTAATCTCTTCCTGCCCTCCCACATCTCCCCTTCCCTCTGAGATTCATCAGTTTGTTCCATGTTTCCATGCCTGTTCATTGAGCGTCTGCCCTCTGATTAGTGCACGTCATAGCTACTGGTTGAATGGTCACATGGTCGCTTAGGCATATATATATCACAAGATCCTGAGCCCTTCCACTCTTCATCAACATTCTGTTGGAATAACAAATTTTCTCAAATCTCTTGGGAACATGTCTGCACTCCTTCTTTCCCCACTGTCTATGGCAATGGATAAATAAAAACGTCTGAAGCTAATTACCTTAACCATCCTATTACCTAATGACAGCAATGAAGCAGGAGACAGCGGGTCTGAGCCATTCTGCCATCTGTTGATGTCAGTTTGGCACTAACACATAGATGACCAGTTTGTGAATGTCTACCTCACCCATCTAGGAGGTACACTAGTTCTTATACAGAATTTGAGATCTCAGTTCCACGAACAGTATCTGTGATGGAGGAAAGCAGTTATTCTGTGACCTATTGAAAATTCTTTTCCTATTTTGGATTGAGATATGCTAGTTATATAGGACTCAGTTGACTTCATAGACTATTTTTCCCAATAAGCCCAGACTAAAACTTTCTTGATATGGTAGACCTTGATAATAGAGAAGTCATTTTGTGAATTTGGGGAGAAGAAAATCATAGCATGAGGACATAATTATCTAATTCTTTAGATTAACACTCTACAAAACTCTATAATTTAGCCTGTGTAACAGAGCCTTAATTTGGCTCTATGTCGTAAAATCCCAATTTCATTGGTCTATTTGATTACTTTAATTTCAATAGAAACTCCAAGGTTAAAAGGAAGACATGAATTTTTGTTCTAGGACATTTAGAGGTTACCATTAAAATTGTCTAGTAAAAGAGGATGAAACATTTATATAAGAGATTAATAAAAAATATAGAACATATCCTTTATTTTAGTTAGGTGTTTTACTTGAACAATATGTTTGATTTATTGATAAATAAGTTACTTTCATTGATTCAATTTTAAATATTGAAAACTTATTCTTGTTATGTATGCTTTTCTCCTACTAAAGCTCGCTCAATAATTTAAAAAAAATAGAACAGGAAAGAGAAGGTTTCTCTTGTCAGAAAATAATGTTTGCTTTACAAAGAATTCACCTTTAAATTCACTGGAATATAGGATCTGGCCTTTAATTTAATCTTTTTTGTGGTAATTTAATAAATATGTACTATGGTCTCTCGTTTTATACACCAAAAAGCAGTGATGTGTGAAATTGAACAGATGTTGGATATTGAAGACAATCCATGATATACTTTGCAGAGAAAGAAAAGAAATAATATTATTGAATGCTTACACTGTGCCATACAAATAGTAGTGTTATTAAAAAGTTCACAACAACCCTGTAAAGAGAATATTATTTTTTTCAAATTTTCAGTAGAGAAACTAAAACCCAAGGAATGCAACTTAGTTCGTGGTCCTTAAGGAATGCCAAGATGGATGTAAATTCCTATCATCTATTGGATGTCGATGTCTGTCCACTACAGCTTTCTATTTCATTTTAAAGGGGAATGCTATTTTCTAAGATGCTACCACAAGAGATAATAATGAAAACCATTTTTACATATATAGTCAGAAGAAGATTGTTGATGGTGATTTTGTTGGTAGCATGTTAGGGAAATGTGGAGAAAGGTTCCCAGATTTGAAACTATTAATTTGGATGCTGCTAACAAAGGAGTAGTAAGAAAATTGGGTACTGACCTTGGAATTTAACTTTTGAACATATTCACTATACAAATGAGAGTCACTTAGCTTAATAACTAAGAGATCAAATATTCAAGCCAGTCTGCCCCAGTTTAAATCATAATTTTGCCAAACTCCACCTGCCTAATCTTGGAAAAGTCAACTAATAATGTTTGGAGATTATAAAGGATATGCTATTAGTCAATAAGAACAAAAATATACATGGTAAGAACCATATGCATGTTATATACAATTATTATGATGTTATAATATATTTGTACTTGAAAAAAAGCAACTCCCCATACTGAATGTTATGTGGAAGGGGGTTAATTTGATCATGGTTCTACAAAATAGTGGATTAGATTTTAGCTTTGGCTTCAAGGAAGAAAAGACTAACCTGAAAAAAATATCTAGCACAAAAGAGAGAACACAACCAAGTAGATGACACAGTACAACATAAACCACAGACCCAGGGAATAAAAAAAGTACATTTGAAAGAGGGAAGCTATAGGAATAAGCAAATAATAAATACATTTTAGGATATATATTATAGATGTGGAGAGTAACATATAGAATAGTTGATTTGGAGAAAAGTAGTACAGAATAGAGAAAATAAATTTTTAAGTATTTGCAGGTGAAAAGTCTGAAAGTTTAGAAATTTGGGAGGAAAGCAAAATTCCACAGGGCTAGATATGGGAAAAGATAAGGATCAAGGACAGAATGATTGACAGAATTGGAATAATGAGGAAGATAGTACCATCCAGATGATGGCATTTTGAGCCGTGAGGATAGTATTGAGCCTTAGCACCACTGGCTGGTGAAAAGCTGTCCATAAAAACTTATTAAAGAGGTATTTGACATTGTGCTCAGCATTGTACAATGACATGTATGTGTATTTTATGCTCAAATTAAATTTTGATAAAATGTAAGACCAAGAGTTCAATTATATTAAGACTTGTGAAAGGTTTGAGATTTTACCCTACTTGCAAGCTAACATGTGAGACTGGCACAATTCATGGGTATTCATGAAACTCTTGCATCAGAAGTGAAGGGCGTAATTACTCAGAAAAAACCTATAGTCAGACGATCAGCATATCACTGGTTACCCTGCCCATAATGGCCATGGAGTGATTTGACTGTCCTCAATAATGCCCCCAAAACAGTGAGTTGTGAAATAGCTGAGAAACACGAGGTCAAATGCCCACTTGTTTTTGACCAAGCAGCTAAGGTTGGAGCAGTCAGCAAATAAACCTGCCTGCCTTCCCCTGGTGAACAAGCAGCTACGTGGAAGTCATATTGTAATTGTCTTGACCAATTGGTTTCCTGTGTGACTAGCCACAGAATCTGCTCAGTATAAGAAGAAAGAGAAGTCTGGCCATCAGACACACTCAGCAAGCATGTGCAGAGATGCTCAAGACCCATGGTAGACTACAAACCATGATCAGTGCTTACCTGTATAACTTTCTTCAATTAGGCGGTTAAAGAACACTCAAATAGTTGCCATAGTTATGCATCAGCATTGGTAAAACTTGCAGTTAAAAATCTTGTTTATGGCAGGAAGAATAGGAAAAAAAACCCCTACCAACTATAAGAATTTGTCTTAACAGAAGCTATTATTCCTCCAGTGAACTGCATATCACACAGAGAAAAATTCTGAGCATTAGCAAAATTCAATACTCAAACTAATTATGCAAAGCTGAATGGTGACCTTAATCATATTTTAATGATTTCTTCTTGTCCTTATTTCTCTGTATATGTTCTATGATTGGAACATGGGTTGGTCTGAAATCATATTTTATGAAGAGGTTAAAACCTTTCTAAGCATGCAACCTAATAATTTCAAGGTGCAAAAGTAACTTGAACTTCTCCCACTGTCTTCCTGCTTTGCATTCTTTGTGATTTCTTAAAACTACATGATATAAACTTTCAGGACACATTCTTATTTCATCCCTTATGGAAACTTGTACCATTTAATCAAATTGAAAATCACATCTGTGCATTTAGTATTTATCTATATTTTTATTATATGTAATAAAAATAGCATGATATTTATACCAAGGCTAGGGGCCCAGTGCACGAATTCATGCACCTTGAAAGGAACTGTGGGCCACGAGGTTGCTGTGGGCACAGGGGTGGATCTCAGCTCATCCTCCATGCCCCTGCCTAGCCCCTCTCGCCACGGCCCCCAGTCCCCTGTCTGTTGGCAGCCCCAATCCTGCTGCTGCTGCTCCCACGCCCTGATGGTGCTAGCTCTGCTCACACCCACTGAAAGCACGGAGTGATTGGGGCTGGTGCCAGCAGTGGGTGCGAGCAGGGCCAGTGCCATCAGCAGGTGTGAGCAGCAGCTCCTGCCCCAATCGATCCTCAGGAGTAGGGGGAGGTGGAGAAGCCCTGAGGGGTGATTGGGGCAGGGCCAGGTGCCAGCAGCGGGTGTGAGTGGGGCCAGCGCCAGCAGCAGGTGCGAGTGCTGGGCAGGACCATGGTACATGGGAGCAAAGAATTTTCAGTAACCACCAGAGGCTCGCCCCAATGACAGTGACCAGCGCCCTGCCTTGGTCTGGTGCTTCCACTCACCTGCTCCATTATCCTGCTGCAGCCCATGCCTGTCATGTTCCACACTCTGCCGCCTGCTGCCAACGCCCACCATGTTACACGTGTGCCCCCTGGTGGTCAACACATGTCATAGTGACTGGTTGTTCGGTTGTTCCGTCGTTTGGTCTATTTGCATATATATGTATATATCTATATCTATATATATCTATATATATATATATGATTTGCTCACCCTGGTCATAGAAATCTACATATTTTGTTTAAAGATTATAAATGCATACATTTATATCTCAGCACATATGTCACTATAGGAAAATTTGAGAGCCTAAATAACATAATTAATAAGTGAAATATTATATTTCTGGAAAACACATGAATTTATTATAAATTATAATTCCAAAGGATATTGGGAATACACATTTTTTGTTATTGATGTAAATGATGCCATGTCATTAATTGCATTGCACAAAGTCATTGTCATTTTCATTGAAACAATAAAATATTGTAATAACTCAAAACATTTTCAATCTGAATCCTAGTTCATTTTTGTTAATGGAAATGTAGCATGATAAGTAACAAGAATAGGTATTATTAAGGATCTACTATTGCTTACACAGGTAGATAGATAAATTAGAGATCCAGAGACTCAAAATATATACTTTTTATATGTTTAAATACGTTTTTAAAATACTTAATATACATAGTAAAAATATATGTTTACAATATACTTGAAAACCAATGTAATCCTAATAAATTAAACTAAAAATAAATTAAATAAAGAGCAAAAATATATCAATAATTTATATCAATTATTTAGAATAAAAATATATTTATATTTTAAAACCATATAAAATATAAATGTTTAATTATATAACATCAATAATAAGTATAATCTTTAACTTTTGTTTTAATTTTTTTTGTTCTTCTCTTTAGACCCCTTCTTCACCATCAAAAATAATCTTTGACTTAAGATTGTATTTAGAGCAAAAGCTTGTGAAATAGAGGTGTTTTATAGCTGTTGCAAAGGGACTATTCAATAGTGATGACAGAACAAATCATTGCCCATAAATCACCTTAAAAGTTAAAGAAATTTGCTTGGTGTCTTAACACTTCTCACTTGATTGGCTCATTTTCTTAACAAAAAGATAGAAACTATTCAATAATTAAAAAAAAAATTTCTTGGTTATAGTTGCAAAATGTAAACTAAGTGTTGTTTCATATTATTCTGCTTTATAAATGGTTTATATTACACTAGAGGCCCAGTGCATAAAATTCTTGCACTAGAGGGGGCCCTCAGCCTGGCCTGTGCCCTCTCACACTCCAGGACACCCCAGGGATCAGGCCTAAGCTGGAACTCAGACATCCCTCTCGCAGACCGGGGCTCTTGTTGTCCGGGACTCCTTGCTCCTTACTGCCAGTTTGCTGTGGAGGCGGGAGAGGCTCACACCACCTCTGCTGTGCTCGCCAGCCATGAG
>NW_005371168.1:1115241-1123637 GCF_000412655.1 Myotis brandtii
GGGGTAGAGTTGACTCAACCAAAAACTGGGCTCGATGCTTCTTAGCACTGGCCCCGCCTCCTGTCCACTGGTGGTGGTGGGGGGTGATCTGGGGCCAGGCTGGCTGTGGGAGGGGCTGTGGGAGATGAGGCATTGTGGTCACACCCCGTCCAGCCTCTGAGGAGGCTCTGGGACTGCACTGCCTTCTGTCACTGCCCCGCCCCCCGCCTCTGTAGAGGCACCAGGACTGGGTCCATGCCGCTGCCTCTGTGGCTGCCTCTGTGGAAGGGGTGGGACACGCAGGCCCCTCTCCCGCTGCCTATGTGGAACGGGCCATGGTGCTGGGACCTCTGGGCGGCTTCGCCCAGGCCCTAGCTTTGTCAGGAAGGACGTCTGGAAGATGTCCGGTCTATCCATTCTAATTAGCATATTACCCATTTATAAGTATAGATAATTAGAGTATATTGATCTAAATAATTTTATTAACATTTTAATTATAGTATATTTATATGACACTAATATTTATCAATGCTATTTATATTATTAAGTAAAATATTACCTGTTGATAGTGTTATTTTTATGTTATATTTGGGATATATTAAATAGTATTATAATACAAATATTGAATTTAATAGTTTATTATATTAGTGATAAAATTATTAGAGTGACTAATAGCTTTATTTACTTAAATGCCTAACAATTTTGGAGAAAAAGTATTCACATTGAACTTCAAAGTTAACATTTTTAGAATAGTACATCTGCAATATCCTGAGTATATTTTATAAATTTGGAAATAAAAAGTATAGAGTAGCAAATTGTGTTTATTAGTTGAGATTTATTCTTGATGAAATTGCATTAGGAGAAAAGTGTTTCTTTTACTACAAATTTAATGATTTCTAAATCATTTCTGGAAATCAATAAAGGTATTACTGCATAAAACGGAGAAAACAGTCATAGCCCTTTTGGGATTAAAAGTATTGACATAATATATTACAATGATTTATTTCCTTTCATGGAAATTAACAGGTAGCATTGTAAAAATAAAAATTACAACTTGCAGAAGTGGAGCACATAGCAATGTTAGCTTTAACAAAGCATGTACCAGGGCCCTAAACACTACCAGGACTCTGCAACCTCCTTAGTATGCCCTATGGATTGTAAATAACATGCATGATTACTCTCTCTACTGATGAACAAAATAAAGAAGAGAAATGTAAAAGATAAGATTGAAAATACAAATGCATACTATTTTAAAATAACATTAAAACTAATATGCTAATAAAACAATGGAAATAGACATCACTGGATATATGTTTATATCAGTTACTTAAAATAGAATTATTTCTATATTTGAATTCCATTATTTAATCCACAAATGATATACCTTTGAAAACCTTGTTTTTATGAAATATTTGGATAATTTTATTTCTGCAAAGACATTACGAATAATAGTTTTTCTTCATATAGAAATGTTCCAGATGTCCTATTATGATTGTTCTTATTTTTGTCTCATGTGGTAATCAACAAAATTACATCCCAGTTGAAAATAATGCATTATATTTGTTAGCTAGCCTGTTAGAGGAAGGTAGTTTTTGAATATTGATAGTTTTCTTCTAGTTACCATATGTATATTCTTAATTTTCAAAAACTTTAATGCTGTAAAGTATATTAAATATCAGATATGAATGCACAGAATTTTTTATTTTTAATGATTTAAAAGGTGCTTATCTCAAAACTATTCTTTTAATACTGACTTCCTACTCTGGATATTTCCTGAAGGTCTTACTTTCTTAGAGATCTTTTGCACATTAGCAGTTTCAACTGTCACCTCTGTGTAAAATCTTTCCACTCAATATATTTTGTCTTGATCTTTATTACAAGCCTGTTCTGCATTCCTAACTGCCAAGAATTCTTATACTTAAAATATAACATGAATAGTCTAAATTTATTATTCCATAAAATATGTTCTCAGTCAGGGAGGTCAATTAAAGATGTCATTTTTAAAAAACATAAATATTTTATTGATTTTTTACAGAGAGGAAGGGAGAGGGATAGAGAGTTAGAAACATCAATGAGAGAGAAACATCGATCAGCTACCTCCTGCACACCTCCCACTGGGAATGTGCCCGCAACCAAGAAACATGCCCTTGACCGGAATCGAACCTGGGACCTTTCAGTCCACAGGCCGATGCTCTATCCACTGAGCCAAACTGATTAGGGCCAATGATGTCATTTTTAAGCTGAACTTTAAAGACCAAAAATGATATAGCAAAGTGGAGGAGAAGCAAATCAAAATTCAACAAGTGAAAAAAGCAGAATTAAAAGATGAACATGAAAAGGCTGGTATTAAAAAATAAATGGCATATTCAAAGACAAGTGTGAAATTTTATGTTATTTAGATTTTGGTGATGTCCCAGTCTTTTGAGAAAATGTCTTATAAGAACTTCAATGTCTTCCTCAAGATACTGAGGATTTTTAGGTCTTAGATTCGTTTAGCCATTTCTGTCTCAATTTTCTAGATTCCCATAGTTACTCTTTCTCCTTGATCTTCACTCAGACACACAACAAAGGTTCTTTCTATTTTTTCTTCCCCACATCACACCCAGCAAAGAAGGATATGTTGGAACAGTAAGAAACTCTTAAAATGTAATAGTTCTATAGAAAACTCTGATCTTAGGAGACAGGAACTTTGCAAAAACTAGGAAATGATTTCTGGACATATTTTTTGTCTGGTGTCATTTATCTCACCATGTTCTTTCACTCTATCATCTTCTCTTTTATTTTCCTTGATTTGTTTTTCCTCCTTCTCCCCTCTCTTCAGTTCTTGGTCATCTCCACACCAGCATAGCACATACATTTTAACTGTTGCTATCTGCTGTTTCCCTGTGTTCTTAAAGACTTTTGTTGTAGTCTTATCTTCCTTAGTAGTCAATTAGAATTCTGCTACTGGGAAATGGTCTAAAGCCATATTTTTCTTCAAGTTCTAGTTTTCTAACATGCTTGCTTTACCATGCTTTCCCAATAACCTAGTAAAATAGAGTTAACATTGCATACAGTTTATATCTAAAATAAACTGTAATAAAAGCTATCTAAATCATGTTTTATGTGATTGTATGTGTATATGGAAAAATAATTATATTCAAGTTTAAAGACCTACTCCTAATATACTGGTCCATAAATTTGAATCAGAATCTTGTATTACCATCAGAGTTCTTCCAGTTCTGATAGATACTCAGAAGAGGGGTTGCTGTTCATGTGAAAACTCTATTTTTAATTTTTGAGGAGCCTCTATACCAGTGATTCTCAACCTTGGCTGCACATTAGAATCACCTGGGAATTTTTTTTAAATCCTGATTTCTGGGCCTCATCCTCCGGAAATTCTGTTGCTTTGTTTTTGGGGTGGGGTCACAACGTTAGTAACAAAGAAACAGAATTTCCGAAGGATGAGGCCCAGAAATCAGGATTTTAAAAAGATTCCCAGGTGATTCTAATGTGCAGCCAAGGTTGAGAACCACTGCTCTATACTGTTTCCATAGTGGTTGTACCTTCTTTTAAAAGATTGCAGAATAAAAATATTTCATAATGAATATCTTATGAAAATAATATAGTCTTAATTAGGAACTTTGGAAAAAAAAGACCACAAAGAACACAATTTAAATATTGTTAATCTTATTGAACTTAGATAACACTTAAAAAATAATTACTATTAAACATTTTTCATGCTATTAAATTCCTTTGATATTTTATATGAATAATTACATAATATTTTCTCAAGTAGCTGAATAATACTTATTTTTTAGTTAAATGAAACATATTTGAAATCTGTTTACTTTCCAATTAAATCCATTCTCAAGAATACAATGCATATATCCATTATTTCTTCAGCATATATCTATAGAAATAGAAATTAAGAGGAGAAATTTAGGGATGTGTAGGTTGGCTTTGTTCAGTATTTGTTAGTTTAACTTTAGTTTTCAAATTGTCCTGGCTATATATGCAAAATTATTTTCTAACAACTTCATAAATATCTGTTTATGCTGCAAACATACAAACTGTACTTATTGAGCAACAAAGTATTACCAATTTGATGAATGATCTGTGATCATTATTTTATTTTGCTGTATTGAGATTGAACACTTTAAAATAATAAATTTATTGGTTATCTGATTTATGTATCTTGCATTTTTATTTTTAGTAACCATTTTATGCCCTTTGTGATATTTCTCCCTCTATTTTTTTATTTATTTTTATTTTTTTAAAATTTTGTTTTATTGCTTAAAGTATTACAAAGAGTATTACATATGTCTCCTTTTTTTTTTCCCTTGACCTTCCCCTGGCCTCCCTTACCCCCCAGTGTCTTGTGTCCATTGGTTGTGCCGGGCAGAGCAGCAAAGCTGGGTGCCCGGGACTGACAGCTTCTTTCACTCACAGTAGCCCAAACTGCGAGCACCCCGAATGTCCCTCCCCGATGACTGCACAGGATGGACGTGCGCACGGCCTGGCCCAGGGCTGGGAGTGGGGACTGACGCACAGGCGGGGCACTAGCAGGTAAGGGAAATGTTCCCACGCTGGACTGCTGTGATGTTTGCACACGCTGTAGATGCACTAAAAATGACTGAAACGTAAACTTAGAACAGGCGGATTTTATTATATGTACCTCACACCTCGGTAAAGTAGTTCCACAATTTCCCCCTCCCAAAGAGTACTGCAACAAGCAGGCAAGTGGATCCACTGCTCCGACATAACGGGGAATAAAAAAGGCCGGTTTCAGAGAGTACGCACTGTCCAGGTCAATGTACTAGAAAGTTCCAGAGGCAAGACAACAACAGTAAAGATCAGAGCAGTGGCTGCCTAGTGTGCGTGTGGGGTTGTTACTGACTGGGGAGGGCGAGGAGGCACCCACCCCGGATGGTGGAACTCTCCTGCATCTTGATCGGGGTGATGGTGTGTCCACATGTAAAAATTTGTTGGGCTCATCCTTAAGATTAATGCATTTTATATAAATACATGTAACCTATTCATATAAAAGGCTAAGTGTCTGTCCTTCCCACCGACCGGTAGCTATGACACGCACTGACCACCAGGGGGCGGATGCTCAACGCAGGAGCTGCCTCTGGGAAAGCTCCTGCATTGAGCATCTGCCCCCTGATGGTTAGTGCACATCATAGCAACCGGTCATTCCACTGGTCATTCTGCCGTTCAGTCAATTTGCGTATTAGGGTTTTATTGTATAGGATTTGTTTCCACAGAACTGTGAAAAGTGAGGGCACAGGTGTGAGGGGCACGAGTTTTAGTTAGTACCATATCATGCAAAGTGAGACCTGCTTGTACTTAATAATAGATTATAATTCATATTTTATTATACAAATTTTTTTAATATTTAGCAATTTCTCTATGGTTTCTTAGAATTGATATATATATTGTGTGTATGAGTGTATGTTTACTTTAATGGATTCAAGAAATACATTATCCAAAATTAACTCTCTGGAAATTACTTTTTAAAGAAAATTATAATTGTGCTCTCTAGCTTGCTATTATTCTGAAGAAAGTTAGGCAGAAAGTTGTCCTATCTATTTCATGGACATAATGAGTAATTGGAATCCAACCAACTATAACAATGATTTTCATAAAAATTTTGTGTAACAGACTAGTAAAAACTAAATTGACCCACTTTCAGTATATGCCATGTGTGGCCAATGCCTTCCAGTGTTCTATATTAGCAAATTTTCATAAGGCCAAATGTGATGTTGTGCTGCAATATTCAACTAACTGATAGGGCATTTTAAACATAGTCTAGCTAGCTTAATATTATTTAGCCCAGCAGCCAATATTCTCCAAGTGCTGTGCCAGAGAAGTTTCTCATCCAGGATGTTACCACCAGATGTTATTCATCCTATTATATGCTGCCGTGCCTCGATAAGCATAATGATACCATGCCTGCTACTAACTTCAATAGTTTAAATTGTGTGAATTGATACATGTTAGAGGTAATAAAAAAGGTATAATAAAATCTATTGACAGATAATTCTAGTAAACTTTCTATTCTATGCTGCTCAATTTAAGCGAAGCAAGATTAAAAAATATAACTAAGAACTGCAATAATATTTATCACTTTGTTAACTTCTGCAACATTATATAAGTTAAATACTCAGAAACTAAAATTTTCAATGTATAAAATTAAGACAATATCGATTATGATTACCTCAAAGTATTACTTACTTTAAAACTTACAAAGTGTCTGAGTTTCCATGGTCAAAGCATACCAATCTTGTGATGGCTATTTCTTCCCTAAGATAAAATTAACACTGGGTTTTCATCATTATTTTCTAATATAAGTACAATTAGTAAAGTATACATTTTTTCCATAACTCATATTATACAAAAATTATAATGTGCTGGTCAGAGATAAGTAATCAAATTTTGATAATAGAGTGAAATAATTTTATTATAAGAGATTTTCTCATACTAAATAGTTAAGTTAGTAAAACACATATCTTGTTAATGTCTCATAATCACCTCAAACATGCCTGCTATTAGTACCAAACAGCAGAGACTATTCATACAAAATAATATATATATATATTTTCATTGAAGATAATAGGTTTGCATTCTTCATACAACAATTTTAAAAGTCCTCTTTTCACCCAATAACATGTATGCTGGTTTTGAATAATAAATATATTTACTGGATGGTGACATCAACAAAGCAGTGGAGTAAGAGGTCCCATCCATTATGCCCTCACAAGAATTAACAATTCAACAGCTATCCACAAATGAAGATAGCTTTGGGTGAGCTCAGCAGTCTGGTTAAGAAGCTTCAACAACACAGTCAGGGAGGAGGGACAGAAAATAAATGCACAGAAAGGGTAGGGAGAAGAGTTTTATTTGGCCCGCATCATCCCATCCCCCAGGCCAGCACAGCTCAATGCCCAGAGGAACTCCCCAACACATGAGTACCCTTTATGAGGAAAAGAAGATCAGGGCGAGCAACCAGCTTCCCAGGCATGAAGGACCCACTTTGGATTCTCTTCACTCAGATTGCTGGGGAGATTCCCACAGCTGAGAGACATGGAGAATGCTGGGAACAAAGTAGAAGGTGGGGGCTCACAATCACACAGAAGGGGCCTGCCCTACAGATGGCCCCAGCAGCTCTAACTGCTCAGAACCTCAACAGCCATCACGGCTGCCACAGACTCCAAAAGAACGAGTCACACTGTGTGTCCCAGGAGAAGGAAGTGCTGCTGTGCCATCTTGGGTCACCCTGTACTTCCTCCATTGCTCCCAACTTCTCTAGGGGTGTCTGTGCTCCAGACTCCAGCTCCACAGATGCTTCACAAGTGCCCATGCCTCAGAAGTAGGTGCTACTGCCTCAGCGGGCATACCTGTGCCTCAGACACTAGAGATACTCCCACTTTGCACAGGCCTGTACCTTGGAATCTGGAGCCATAGTCTCTCCCCATATGGCTATGCTTTGAACCCCAGCTACACCACCACTCTGCTGGTGTTGAATCCTTGAACATCACCACAGAGGCATGCCTGCATCCTGGATACTGGTGCCGCTGATTCAGCAGGTGGTCCGTGCTCAGACCTTGGAACCACAGTCACTCAGTGCAGGCCTGCGCTCTGCACCCCAGGTCCAAGGCTGCTCTTGAGTGCCCTTGCCTCACACTGTGGTTCCACTGCCTCAGCGGCCCCATCTGCTCACTGAACACCATAGCCACCTGCAATAGTAAGCATGTCTGCATACCAAGCCAAGAAGGATCCCCTTAGCCATGACTTTTCCCAATGTTGGATAAAGAGAACAAAAGGACCTCAGCAGCCTTCACCACTGAAGACCCCAATAGCCCTCACCTTGGGCATCTGCGTCTTTGGACACTGAGGACCCCCATAGTCTATGCCAATGCTGACTTCAGCTGAAGGGTCCACATGAAGACTATGCCACTGCATGCTCCCCAGGACTTGAACCACTATACCTCCACACACATAGTGAAGGTCTGTCCATCCACACATAGGTTAAGGTCTTTCCCTACAGAAACCAGTCTGTAAAGTCTAGAAGAGGTAATGGCTGCCTCAAATACACAGACATCAATGCAAGACTACAAAACCACACAAAACAACAACAACAACAAAACAAATCACAAGGGAATATGGCATCATTAAAGAAACACAATAAATATCTAGTGACAAACCTCAAAGCAATGATGATTTTAAAATAACAAATCACAAGGAAATATGGCATCATTAAAGAAACACAATAATCTCTAGTGACAAACCTCAAAGCAATGATGATTTTAAAATTACTTGACCATGAAATCCTATTTAATAAAAGACAAAAAGGGTAATTGACCGTACCTTCGCTATGCTTCCCATTGGCTAATCAGGGCGATATGCAAATTAACTGCCAACAAAGATGGCGG
>NW_005371168.1:1123824-1127731 GCF_000412655.1 Myotis brandtii
CCAGCTCTCAGCTCCAGTGACGGCAACAAAGTTTCAATTATAGAAGGTAAATAAATCCCAGAATTAAAAAAAAAGAATAAAAGGAGAGGCTGGGAGCTTCAGTCTCCAGCCAGTCTGAAAACGCCCCTCAGCCCCTCACCCAGACTGGCCAGGCACCCCAGTGGGGACCCCCACCCTAAAGGGGATGTGGCCAGCCTGAAAACAGCCCTTAACCCCTCATCCAGGCTGGCCAGGCACCCCAGTGGCGATCCCCACCCTGAAGGGGGTGTGAATATTATTTCATCTTATTATTCAACTTAAATCTTAAAGAGGCCAGGACTGTGGAGTGGGCAAGAATACAGGATTTCAAGTAAGACTTCCACGATTCTACTCCCAGCTGGAGACCTACTGGCTGTGCTATGCTTCATCTTCTTTTGCCTCTATGACTTTATCTGGAAAACAGGTATAGAAATAATATCTCATAGAGATGTTGTAGGAATTAAATATATATATATATATTTGTAAAGTGCATATGAAGTGCCTAATAGTAGAGGTTCAAACAAATGTCTGATCTCATAAATATTGGTGAATGAAAGTTATTTTTGATGTGAAAGATAGAAAAGGAATTTTGCAAAGTATTTATGCAGTAATTTAAGTTAAAGACTGGGGAAGGTTGCTATTTATAACAATCTTCCAAGTATCAAAATAAGACTTAAGATTATTCATTTAAATATCATTTCATTTCTGTGTACAATGTCATGATTTTAAATATATAATTAGTAGCTCTAGGCAGAAGCAAATAAATAGTCTGGAAAATTTTTGCTTGCACAAAAATTGTCAGTGAATATTGCTTTATACTTCAATAACAATTTGTTTTATTTTTTAAATGTATTTATTTATTGAATTAAATTTATTGAAGCAACACTGGTTAATAAGATTATATAGGTTTTGAGTTTTAAATAATCCAGAAAATGTAAAAGCCTATCCCCAAGTGACAAACCTCAAAGCAATGATGATTTTAAAATTACTTGACCATGAAATTTTAAATAATCTTAAAGAAGCTTAGTGACCAAGAAGAACAGAGCTGGAAACACCACAGTACTTGATCTCAAAATATATTACACAGCTACAGTAATCAAGAGATTACTTTTGTAGAAAACAGGCATACAGACTAATGAAACAGAATACAGTGCCCCTGAATAAATACATGCATTTAAGGTCAACAGATATTTGACAAGCGTGACATATTGCTTTTACAGGTAAAAAAAATGAAACTTTTATGTTATTATTTTTGTAATATGCCATTTGTTTTGCCTCTTTAATTTTATTTTTAAAGATAGTAGTATATCAAAGTATAATTTAAAAAACTGGATTTACACACCAATTTTATAAGAATGTGATTGGATTTAAACAATATAGTCATGAAATATTTTAGTAACTAGGAGAATAATAGAATAAAAATCTTCATGTAGCAGTTTATTGATTCTTCTAGATTTTTAGAAATAACACAATTCACGGACAAACATTTATGTTGAATATTAAATTCAATGTTTATGCAATTGCAAAAGTAATAATTCTGCATTTATGGTACATTGGAATCAACATATAAAATAAGACAATGATATATAAAATGTTTTAATGTAAATGTACTTATTTAAAATTCTTCCCAGGAAATACAGTATTTAAATTGCTTGTAATATTCACAATGTTTTTAATGTGAAATTTTTAGTTTCTTTTGACTTTTTTAATCTGGGGGAAAACACTTGGTGGATTGAATGTAAGCAGATTATTTTAATTATCTCATATTCATTATATACCACAAGAATGAATTAGAAACAAATATTACTTCTGTAAAAGTCTCATTTTTAATATTTCAGTTTGGTTAATATTAGCATGCTGTTAATAAAGACATAGAACCTAATAAATACTTAAAATACCCGGAAGGTCTTGTTTTCATAGATAACCACCCATCCTGCCAGTTTCTGCAGGCTCCTAGTTTCTTGCTCTTGGTAATAGTAGAGGTTCAAACAAATGTCTGATCTCATAAATATTGGTGAATGAAAGTTATTTTTGATGTGAAAGATAGAAAAGGAATTTTGCAAAGTATTTATGCAGTAATTTAAGTTAAAGACTGGGGAAGGTTGCTATTTATAACAATCTTCCAAGTATCAAAATAAGACTTAAGATTATTCATTTAAATATCATTTCATTTCTGTGTACAATGTCATGATTTTAAATATATAATTAGTAGCTCTAGGCAGAAGCAAATAAATAGTCTGGAAAATTTTTGCTTGCACAAAAATTGTCAGTGAATATTGCTTTATACTTCAATAACAATTTGTTTTATTTTTTAAATGTATTTATTTATTGAATTAAATTTATTGAAGCAACACTGGTTAATAAGATTATATAGGTTTTGAGTTTTAAATAATCCAGAAAATGTAAAAGCCTATCCCCACATTTCAAATCAAACTGAACAATAGGACTGGAATATTAGGTGTGTGATGTCTATTCCCATGCTTTTTGCAATAATAGCAATAACAATGCTAATAATATTAGGCAACATTGAATTTTTATTGTGGGCCAGGTACTATTCTGTGTCCTTCCCATGTATTAACTCATTGGTTCATTCTCATAATAAACTAGGGCAGTGATGGCGAACCTATGACAGGTGTGTCAGAGGTGACACGCGAACTCATTTTTTTGGTTGATTTTTCTTTGTTAAATGGAATTTAAATATATAAAATAAATATCAAAAATCTAAGTCTTTGTTTTACTATGGTTGCAAACATCAAAAAAATTCTATATGTGACATGACACCAGAGTTAAGTTAGGGTTCTTAAAAATGCTGACACGCCGAGCTAAAAAGGTTTGCCATCACTGACCTAGGGTATCATAAGGTCTTTTATTGGTCCATATTTCATTCTGTTCTTATGCAAATATCTTTCCTTTATAATTATTTTATATTTTCATCCCATCTCTTTCAAGAGAAAAAAAATGAGATATATCACAATTTATAAAAGGTGAATAACTAAAAAATTATGCAATGCTGAAATATTTATAATTTTTTCCAGAAAAATACTTGGAGTTTAAGTTTATCCAATCTTTCAAATACTTACTCTTTTCAATCACTTTGATATACTAGAATATTGGCTTATCCTCTCCTGATTTTAAAAGTACACATACTTCAATGAAAAAGTTCTTAGTTCTTTTGAAGAATTAGAATAAAAAATACTGATATAAAATATGCCAATCCTATCTAATAAAAGATTAATATGCAAATTAGTCATCACTCCATCACCAACATGGCCACACCCATAGCCACAAGATGGTGGTGCCCAGTCCCCTCAGCCCCAGTGCTGAAGTGTCCAGGCCTGTTGGCCAGGCAGGTGGCAGGGGAGGCAGGGGGGGCGAGGGGCAGAGCTAGTGATCAGAGGGGACTGGGGGTCCCCTGCCCAGGCCTGCAGCCTTGACCAGAAGCTGCAGGCCTGGGCAGGGGCCGAGCTGGGGATCGGTGTGAACTACAGAGGAAACACCTTTTCTGACCGCTCATTGGCTAAGCTCCCTGTATGCCACTGGTAATATTCTTAGTAACTTGGGTAAAAAGAATCCAAAAAGGTGATGTAGGGTTTTTCCACCACACTCCTGGAGAAAAAAAATGAAGGTCTGCTGCTGGAGGGCTAAGAAAGGTCATATCCTGCCCTAGCTTGTTTGGCTCAGTGGATAATGCCTCGTCCTGCCAACCTCAGGGTCTGGGTTCAATTCTGATCAAAGGCATGTACCTAGGTTGCAGGCTTCTCCCTGGCCGGGGCCCTGGTCAGGGCTCATGCAGGAGGCAACCAATCAAAGTGTTCCTCTCACTTTGATGTTTCTCTCTGTCTTTTCCTTTCTCTTCCACATTCTCTAAAAATCAATGGAAACATATCCT
>NW_005371168.1:1127753-1136812 GCF_000412655.1 Myotis brandtii
AAAGAAAGAAATGTCATATCCTATGAAAGACACATCTTGAAAATGCCTAATGAAAGTTGTCATTTTTTCATGGTGAAGGGACTGGAGTCCCTGTTGATGAAAAAACCTTGGTGGCTGCAGTGACTGGCAGTGGCTGCAGCAGCAGGCTGATGGGGCTGGTGCCTTCCCCTGATCAGCCAGGTCGCCTCCCACAAAGGGAGGCCAGACTGCAGCTTAGGCCCACTCCCCAAGGGGAGCAGGGAGCGGTCCTAAGCCGTCAGTAGGACATCCCCTGAGGGCTCCCAGTATGTGAGAGGGGGCAGGCTGGGCTGAGGGACCCTCCCCAGTGTACGAGTTTTGTACACTGGGCCCCTAGTTATAAATTAAAATGTTATATAAATGCTGAACTGGGGCTTTCTCAATGAGTTAGGCTTTGAATTAAAAACAAAACAAAACAAAAAACCCAAACCTAATTAAAACAAAACCCAGAACCCTCAAATTTTTTAAAAACAAATTATCAATTACACTCTTATCAATTTAGGGAACAATTTTTTATTTCACTTAATTTTAATCACTACCACCAGCATCTCTCCCACACATTACATTTTGATTAAAGATTTGTAGTTCCGTATGATATCATTGGAAAATACATGGGTCGTTTTCAATAAGTCATGACAGATATAATATTAAAAAGGTACCTACCACAGGTTTCAAAATAGTCTGCTGTCAAATTAAATATCCATGGTGGTCTGCAAGCAATAAATACAAGAGAAGACTTATAAGTACCCATGAATCTATTGCACTAAAGGAGTAGTCTGCCAGTTTCTGCAGGCTCCTAGTTTCTTGCTCTTGGCAACATTCTGCAAAGTCAGGATGGAATCAAATCAAAATTCTGTTTATGTCTTGAAAATGATGGTGCCAGACACACACCAACAAAAAATCGAAAAGTTTGTTAGTCACAAAAGATGAGGTTTAGGAGAGAGCGGAGTAGGCCTTCCAGTTGCTCTGAAGTTGTTTGAAGGAATAGAGAAAGGAGACTGGCTTGGGATTTTTATTGTGTTGCAGGGGTTTGAACCTTACACCAGCACCAAGTGAGGCTCTGTCTCCTAGAGTGTTCTCAGCCGGCTCAAATGTGGAGCAGCAGGGAGAGAGGGGTGGTGAAGCTTGACAACTGACAGCACCCAAACATTAAAAACTGAAGTCAGGCACTATTACACTTGTTGCGTAGGTATTTTTTCTCCAAGTACTGTCAGATTTGTTATTAACACAGGCAATCTATCAATCTTTTATATGTTTGCTTTAATAAAATAAGAACACTGTATAGATGAATCAAACCTGTCAGCATCCTTATTTCAGTCTATCAGTTGCCAGTTGTGATTTGTGTATTAATGGTATATCGAGAGTTATTGATGTCAGTAGATATTTTGATAAAGGGTATATCCTTGAAGAAAGAAATTTAGTCAGTAAAATGAAGATTATGAAGATAAAGTAGAGGGTTTAAATGATGAAGAGTGACAGGTCAAACTTAATAGATGAAGAGAAAATAAATTTCATCAATAAAGGTAGTAAGTAGAGCACTAGGGTTTAAAATGTAAATGCTAATAAAATAGCAAAATAAGACAGAAACTTAAATACAAATTATGAGAAATATATAACGAAAATCATCATAGTTTCATGGAGAAGTTGGACATGTTAAAGATAAATGATTTTCTGAGGGGCTGCTGGTAACACAAAATAGCTTAAACATAAAACAACAGTAAGAAGAAAATAATTGAGTCACATAAACACTGATGTGACTCAGTTTCAGTAAACTTGTTTTCAATAACTAAGAAATTGATTCAAAGAAAGAGGGTGAAAACATAAGATTAAGGACACAGGAAGGAAGAAATAAAAAAAGAGTGGTGTCTTGGAGACATTTGTTGAAAAATTAAAAGAATTGGCATCTAGTATTAGAAGACTTGGTCATTAACTAGCCCTTTGCATTTTGTGTAGACACTTAACTCTTTGAAATATCAAATAACTTATTTGTAAAATTTGAGAGTAAGACTTAACTCTTGAGACTTTTCGGTCTATCTATCTGATTCTTGCTATGTATCTATGAAAAAAATGGGACTACTGTTCAGCAATAAAAAAAAATATTAACACATGATGCATCTCAAAACATCATGATAAAGGAAAGAAGCCAAAGACAAAAGGCATGGTATTACTCAATTAAAACAATAAGCTTATAGATAGAAAAATAGATCAGTGGTTTCTCAGGGCAAGATATAGAAATAGGGATTGACTGAAAGTGGGCAACAGGGAAGGTGTAGGGGTGATGGATGTATTCCATGTATATTCCAAACATGGGTTGCATTGTAGTGGTAATTACATAAGTTTCTAAACTAAAACCTAATGAACTCTACTCATAAATGGGAACATTCTATCTCATGTATATTATACCTCAATTATCAGTAAATTGTTAAAAACAACAACTACCACAACAAAGTAAGTCATAATATTTAATAATAAGATGATATAATAAGAATATATAATCATTTTAAATAATCATATTGACTCATTTTTGCAACTCTCTTATAACATATATTAATAAATATTTTGTAATGTTATTAATTGAATGCTATATTTCCCTGAAGTAAATTATTATTTTTTTATTTTTTCATTAAAATTCTAAATTCCTACTCTCTGTTTTTCATGATTGATTTCTTGAATTGCCTTTCCTTACAAGTATCAACTACTCATACTTAATTGTTAATAAATATTAACCTTATTCTTCTTATTGTTTGCTTTTTTAAACTGTCTGTCAGACATGTTATGCAAAAACATTTGAAACAGATTGTATTCTGTTCTGCTGTGCTTTCAACAGATGTCTAGTTAATTGGAATTTCTGAGTTGGGCCGATTGTGCTGGCTTCCTATAAATAAGAAAGATCACAACCATGTGCCTTTTCTTTTGGAAGTCATAGCTTTTTTTTTTTTAGTTCTACATTGACTCTCCCTGAATTGCATGAATTTATTTAATTACTAATTTGTAAATGTTCTTTTGTAAAAGACAAAAAAAAATTATTGATTGGTGCCATTACCATTTAGGAGGGTGAGAAATGGACCAATCTAGAGGAGAATCATGGAAATGCCAAAAGGAAAGAGGCAACACTCAAGCTATATAATAACACAGAAAAAATCATCAAGATTACAAACTTATTAGTTTTCAAATAACCACTGATTAGGAGATGAAAAAGCAAATAATTGAGCTCCTTTTTTGCATGCTAAACTTGGGTATAGATGTAAAAACCATATTTATCAAATTTACAAATGGTATAACTTCCTCCCATATTTTTACAAAAATCAGATTCCATATTATTTAATGATTTATAATAATAGTATATATGTACATATACATAATTTAATTATATTTATTATATTTACATGTAATATAAATATAAGTTTATAATTTTAAAGATTATATTATATGTGTATTCCAGTTCAGACCTTTCCTTTGACTTCAGATTTGTGTTCTTAATTGCCTCCTATTTATTCCAGGTAGTTATCACTCTTTTATTAAAAATCTTCAAATAGTTTTCCTTTTTACTCCAATTAAAAACCCTAAAGTATGACAACAGCCCACAAATTCTGTGCCATTAGGCTTCTGTTATCTTTTGAACTTTTCCCTGCTCTTCATACCATAAACTATGGTCTTTCATATAAAGGGTATACCCCCAAAAATGTATACACACACTGAATAATTATAAAGGCAGTGTTTACTAAAATAAGTTTCATTTTCAAAATTGAAATTTTGAAATTAAAGTATGTATACCTTTTTGGGACACAGTGTATATATATATTAAACACACACATGAGCTTAGGTTTGTCTTGACTGCAAAAGTGATCCACATTTTGTACTCAATCCTGCATTTATGCTCTTTGCAATGTGACTGCAGCTTCTCTCTCTGGGAAGAATCACCATTTCTCCACACCTTGCATCTGGAGAGGTCCTGGGATTTCCTTTACCTTTAAATATGTCTGAAGTGGTGGTGTGGAACTTTGAGGCTATGCCTCAGTGCATTGCTCACTTCTGTTATCTCTCATTGGTACCTGTCTCCCTACTGAGAAGAAAGTAATCTAGTGTGAAGGAAAATGAGAGATCCTTTGGAGAAGAGCTCATTTGTTTCAGCCGAGGACCGTCTAGGCCAGCCTACCACCAGCCAAGTCTCAAATGGATAAAAAATAAATAAACAAACAAAACACCCAAACAGATTTAGCAGAATTGCTTACTTGATCCATGGCCAAATGCAAACATATGGGTGAGTCCGGCCCAAATTGGAAAAGCTACCCAGATGATCCATAGACTCATGAGCAATATGAATGCTTATTGTTATAGGTTCATAACAAGTTTTTGTTTTGTTTGTCATTGTTATTACTACAATTCCTCAGTGTATAGAAACTTTCTAATTTGTTTTCTGTGCTCATAAATCATTAAATATGTTTTGGATCCTTTTTAAATTTAATTACAATAATGTTTCAGTAGGCCATGTGGCTTCTATATGGTTGCTAGTATCCATACTGAAGTCTCTTTTTTTGGAATATAGTTTGAATCTGCGCACTTTTCTTATTGTTAGGGAAAAAGAATGCTTAGTATAAATTATAGAAGCTTTAATGCACATCACAATGGTCAGAAGTACAATTTCACAGGGTAAATAATTTTTGGTGAGAATATAGGACGCTGAATCCCCATGGGTTACTGAAATAAGTGTAGATTGATGTAGATATTCTGGAGAACAGAATGTTGGTAATAAGTAAAATTAAATAAGTTCTATACCAAGCAATTCTTACCCTAGGTAAATATCCAAAATAAATTTTACACAACTAAATAAAGGAATATTTACTAGAATATTCACCATTGCCCTATTTGTTGGATGTGTGGTTATAGAGGCAATAGAGATATTCATCAGTGGTAGAATAAATAAGTAGTAGCATTTGCTATCTAGTATACATTCATTAATAATATGGCAGCAGCAACACATAGCGTGAACAGTTGGGAACATGAGTAGAGTTTAATATATTTAATATACTTATATATATATTAATACACACACATATTAGTGTGTTTCCCATGCTATACAAAACCAGTGTTCCTATGAAAACTTTCACAAGTCAAAATGGTGTAAAGCAAAGAAGCAATTACTCTTAATGTATGTAGGAGAACTGGAGTGTTCCCAGACCAAAAAAAATAGCCTACAAATCATACCACGTCACATAAAATGAGACTAACACATAGTAAAAGCAGGAATGCACAAAATAAACAGAGATAAAGCACAGAAGCTCACACACAGTTCAGAGCTGTGGTTGCTTGATGCTGAGATGCCCAGTGCAGTTCTTGGGGGAGAGCGTGGTGGTGCCACTCTGGCTACATGAGCTGCATTCCGCTTCTGTAAAGGCTCGCTGCAAAGCAGGTGCCAAATGCTATTTTCACTTTGTGCCTTTATTTCATAATGGTGAAAAGTGCCCTTTGGATTTCTTTCAGTTTTTAAAACAGGTACAAATGTAGGTCTTTTGTAAAAGCAAAATGGCCTGGTGTGTGACCTCTTGGAAAGTGGGGGAAGCCTGTATATTTATTTACATATACTTCCAAGACCTATTTGCTGAGAGAGCCTAGAAGGAGCAATGATGCAAATTATCTCCTTTATGGTAATAAAGTCTTAAGAGTTATAGAGAAGAAATATTAATATCAATAAATAATAACCTAATCAATATATTGTTCATACATAGGAATAAGAAGAAAATACATTTTTTTTGTGCACAAATGCTAGAGATATATCGGTGAAAGTCTCCCTTGTGCTTTCTATATCAATAATAATCATGACCATCTTCTCATCATTATGGCTAATAATATTCAAATACCACACACAAGTCATTTGCTAAGTTTTGTGATGTGTCATTGTGTTTAAACTTTGGAATATTCAATTCTTATTATCTCTGTTTCACAGAAGAGTAAAATGAGGCTCAGATAGTTTAGTAACTAACATCAAATCATGAGTCATTTAATTCTTTACATCTGCTTGTATTTAAGAACTACTGCAGACCTCTAAGGAATATATAAAAAATCAAATTCTCAAGAACTTGATGTTGAGCAGTACTGAGAAGGCCATGGGAGGCTTAAACCCCAACCATGCCCTCTTCACAGAACAAGAAGGAATTCAAGAGTGTTACAAAGATTTCACTAAGCACAGTATGTCTATTAAAGTGATAGTACCCACTTAAGAAGTGAGAGCAGATGACCTGGGGGAATGAGATGTGTCAGTGGGGTCTGGGTAGATGGTTTTTATTAACCACATGGGTAAGGTCCTCTGCTCCTGACGCTGGTGGAGTGAGTGCCAAAGTGGCTTGCCTATGTCTCCCCTCTCCAGATAGCTACTATTTTCTGGAAATCTTTATAGGAAAATGGGGATGGGAAAGCAAGGGTGGTGAGTGAAGGTCATTTCTGTGGTGTTCCAGCCAAGATGGAGAGGGGAGAGGGACAGCTTGAGGCCTTTGTTCCCCATCCCTATTTTTCTGCCTCATATTGACAAATGGCTAAGATCTGTAATCAGTTATATTATGATATCTGAATAATGCTTAATGGTATGATTTTGAAAGTCACCTTCAGTGTGATTCTGAGAGACAAAGCACTCAAAACAGTCATGTTGTTTCTTATAATAATTTTTAATGTGTTCTCAAAATAATTTCTGTTTGGTATACACCATGCTCTCTAACAAGTGTGACATGATCTCTATCTGATTATCAAATTCATGAAGCTTCCAGTTATTTATGGAGTTCTGGAATGGTCAGAATGACATTTTAAGGGTTTGTGATATTCCTCATAGTATCTATTTACCCACACATGAAAGTTTGATAGAGTTGAGTGAGAGATGGAATGTTCTTCTTTCCCCTTTCAAAGCATCATAATTATAAGATTACAATAGCCCTATATACAAAGGTGATGCATAGTGTCTCAGAATGCAAATGGAAAACAGATCAGGGCCATTCTACCCTTCAGACAAGTAAAAAAAAATGACTTCAATCCCAGGATCAGACACAGAGCAAGAGACAAAGTCAGGTAAATTTTCCATCAGGCCACTTCATATTTATACAAATAGTGTTTCAGATTTCAGGTACTTCAACATATTCCTCCTGATCTAGATACACATTCCCTTTCAGACCACATTGTCATATGGTGATAAAGAGAAAATTATGTTTCTTAACTCGTTCATGAATGGCTAAATATTTGTTTTCACTCCTAAAAACTGATAGGTTAAGCAACCATTCTGCAGCTCAGAATATGTACTACCTTTAAAATCTGAATAAACAGGTATGAACTAGTTCAAAGGAAAAGTAAAACTAAGGAAATGCCACTCATTCTTCCTACTGTCATTAACCTCAAAAGACTATTACAAATTCACTTCTGTCATATATCTATTACTTAGACAACAACCACAGTTATTCAATATGCACTGATGCTGGTTTTGGTTCAGCTTATCTTTGAGCTGTGTGTCCAATTTGTATTTTTTTATGATAAAATCCCTTAAATTCATAATGGAACAATTCATTTGACATGATATCATTTAAATTATAGAATTTATATCATAAATTATTATGGGTTTAACTACAATGTTCTTAAGGCAACATCACTCAGAACTATCTTATTCAAAAATCTCACTGTGAGTGATCGGTCAAACTTTATCATTTTGATAATAGATGCATGTTTCAAAACCATTTAATGGATGAAATCCATCACAACAGTTATAACTAGGAACATTTTTCAAAAGATAAATTTCTTTGTATATTTCTCTGCATCCTCCTCTTTCACCATTTAAGAAAAAAAGTAAAAGAACACATAACAGCACTAACAGTTTAGCACTTTGCATATCAGAGTAACCCCAAATCGGCGCCCTCAACAAAAATAAATTCAGGGTCATCCCACTTAGGTCTAGGAATATTGTTCAATCTTTTGTAACAGTAGTGGCTGCTCCACAACTTCTCTATGAAAGTATTATGATTAAAAGGAGCAGGAGGGGTAGGGAAGATGTTTGCATGAAATCCTTATTTTAATTTGGACTATGCATGTTGGTGTGTTATGATGGGAAGGGAAGATTACATTGAATCCATTTTTGCACAACAATCACGATGCTTTTATTTACATTACTTATTTCAAAGAGTGTCGATTCAGGTTAATAGAGAGGAGGGGTTGGTACTAATCTAAGGTATTTGGGGCTATTCTTACCAGGAGCAGAAAAATAGAATAAACACCAAGAGAAAGTATTTTTGGACAATAGGCTGGTCCTGATCAGGTGGATGAATAACCTGCATCAGGGAGTGAGCGCTTCCTCTGCTGGTGCAAACCTACGTTAATATCGCAGGAATTAAGTAGCTAATCAGAATGAATCTCTCCAAAGAGAATGTGTCAAAATTCAACCTCAAAAATGTATAAATTACCCTTCAAAGGGTGATCTATAAAATAAACCCTCTCCACAAGCCGGTCCAGCTGCTGGGCAGTTACTTCACATTTTAAAACACTCCTCTTTTAGAAGCTTCTCCATTTGTAGCATTTTTTTGTACTCAGTGAATTGATTTTTTTTTCCTGTCTTTTCACAGCGGATTGATCTTTTCAAAGCCTGGGACTGCCTCATTCATTTTTATATTGCAGCATGTGGCAAATTTTAGGACCTCCAGATATACTTTTCAATGAATGAGAGAATAAAGTACAAAATGAAGTAGGAAAAGGAAAAATAATAATAGACTCTACCAATAATGCAAAAGGGTAACATTTTAGTAGTTAACTATTAATGTAAATCCATCTTTCTTTTATTATTTATTATAAAAATCCTAATTATGAAAATTTTGAAATGTCAAACAAATATAAAAAGAAACTTTAAAACTTCTGTTTTCTTTTCACATATAAATACCAAATTTCAGATAATACTTAAAAAATATATTACACTCCATATTTCTATCTACTAGTAAATCCATTCATCTATATAAAAATCAAGCAAACTTTAGATTTCTTTGGATAATCTATACAGTGGGCTTGTGAGGAAACAAACCAGA
>NW_005371168.1:1137010-1145565 GCF_000412655.1 Myotis brandtii
TTGAAATTTTTGGTTAGAAGTAATTAAATCTTAAAAAGAAAATATTGCTCCCACCCTTGAATATTTTTCTAATGGCTGGCCTGCCAGTGAGGCTCTCACTTGGTTCCTGCAGGCCTCAGGCACACATCTGCTCTCCTCTTTCTCCCTAGCCCACGAACCATGCTGCTCCCACCTGGCTTCCTGTTTTGCTTAAGCCTACAGCAGACTAGAATGCTGTATCTTCAGCTTTTCCATTTCTTGTTGGTTTGTAAAGATAACACACAGACACTTTTAGTTAAAACTAGTTTACTATTAATTCCCGAGAAGAGATAAACTAGCTTAAAGTATAAAAAGTATAAAAGGACATTTTAAAAGTCCCTAATATATAATAACACAACCTGCTTCTTTCTGTAGCTTCTAGTCCTTCCCTCCCTTTATAGACAGTAACCTGAAAGTTTAAAAGATTTCCTGAGACTACTCCTTAAAAATAGGTTAGAATTTCTTTCTCCCTCTTCAGTACTATGTAAGCAGAATTATAAAGATATCCCCCACTTTACAAGATTGCTCTGTCTTTGTTATTCAAGCAAACACTAATCTAAATACTGTTAGAAAGTGACTATGCAGATGGAATTAAGTTTATTAGTCAGCTGACAATGAAATAGGCATATTATTTCAAACTGGAGGCCCGATGCACAAAATTTGTGCAAGAGTAGGCATTCCTTCCCCTGGCTGCTGGCACCGGCTTCCCTCTGGCACCCGGAACCTGGGCTTCCCTCGAAGCCCTGGCTTCATCTGGAAGATCATCTGGAAGGATATCTGGAAGGTCGTTTGGCTGCCTGGTCTAATTAGCATATTATGCTTTTATTATTATAGATAATCTGGGTGGACTTACTGTAATCAGGAGTGCCTTTGAAAAGCAGAGCAGCAGGTCCGGAGAGTCAGTTTGAAGTGGGACAATTGAAGACGTCTGGAGATGGTTTAGAAGGGAAGCTACAGTTGGTGACAGTGGACACATGGAAAACATGAGAAGAAAAGCAGCCAGTCTTTTGTAGCAAGCCTCAGCTGAAAATGGAAACCTCACCTATAACTGCAAGGTCAACAACAATCTGGTCCATAATCTGAATGAGCTCAGGAACAGATCCTCTCCAGCGTCTTCTGGTAAAAGCACAGCCACTGCTTCCTTGATTCCAGCTTTGTGAAACCCAGAGCAAGAAACCGGTTTGCCAACCTGTACATCTGACTTACAGAATTCTTAGATAATATACTTGTTATTTGAAGGCAATAAGTTAGGGGTCATTTTTTATGGTGGCAATGTAAATTCAATGCAGGAATCAAATTCCTACAGTTACTCTCTGTAAACTATTTGAGCCCCTAAGCCATGTCTACTAAACTTAATATTTGTAGATGTAAATATAATTGTTCATTCACTCAACAAGATAGGAGATTGCGGGCAGATGAAACAGAATAGTTTGAAGACAATAGATGTACATTTAAAAAAAATACTCATTTTTAATTTAATTTTTACAAAGAAGTGACACTTCAGACTGAAATTACTAGAAACCTCCAGTAAAGGTGGAAAAGAAACCGAAGAATAAGAAAAGCAATGGGATATTTGTTGCTAAACAACAATCAATTCAGTACAACATGACTTTTGGATATGTGTGTGTGTGTGTGTGTGTGTGTGTGTGTGTGTGTGCAAAAACTTAAAAGAGAAATCCCAAAATATAAAAGGCCTTCAATCCTTTAGCCAACAAATTGAGCATGTGCTTGTCACATACTGTGCCAGTCACGAGAAATTTAATAGTAAGCAAAAAAAGCTATGGTGTCTGTGTTGTGGAGCATTTAGTCCTGCGGGGAACCTGAAGTTTAATCACACCATCACTGTGGTAAGTATTATTATAGCCTATGGAGTCTAGGCAAGGCCTTGCCAACCAATTACAGGAACTTAGTTTTTATCCTGTAAACAACAGGAAGCTATCATATAATTCAATTTTATATCTTAAGATTTTGTGTTGGGAAGAGAAGTGAAGTGATCAGATTATGAGACTTTAGAGAAGGTTCTTGGATGGCAGTAGGGTTAAATGACTGGGGAAGGTAAATCTGATGGCAGAAAGACTAAAAAAATATGGGAAATGATTGAGAGATGAGACAAAAATTAAAAATAAAACTCAAGAATTAAAATAAGGGGTGGATTCAGAAAATATTTAATTAAAAATAACAACTGATTTAGAAAATTATTGGACATAGGGAAATAGAAGAATATAGAATGATTAATAGGCATGTCATGGAGCAAATTGCTTCCATCAACTGAGATATATGAAAGGCGAATCCACAAGAATATTAAAATTAAACATTACATTTTTTTCTAATTCCAATGTGTTATGCAAATAGTTATACTTAATAGTCAGTTGTGGTAAGCCAAATGATGATCCTCCAAAAATATCTATGCCCTAACCCTCAGCACATGTGAAAGATAATTTATACCATAAAAGAGAATTTGCAGATGGGACATGTTAAAGATCTTAAGATGGGTATATTATCTCATATTATCTGGGTAACCCTGATGTTGCCACAGTATTCTCATAAGAGTGAGACAAGAGATCAGAGGACTAGAAAGAGGTATGACAATAGAAGCAAAGGTTAGTGTGAGGCAAGGAAGGAGCCATGAACCAGGGAATACAGAAAGCTTCTAAAAATTGTTCCAGAAGGAGCCAGCTCTACCACCAGCTTGATTTTAGCCCAGTTAGACTGCTCGTGGCTTGTTGACCTCTAGAAAAATAAGGTAATACATTTTGAGTTAGTATGTCTGTGGTAATTTGTTACAGCAAGAATAGAAAACTAATTCAGCAGATGAATATATATGTGTGAACCTGAGCACATGTCTTGGCAACTGGGAGATACAGGTGATTCACATCTCAATCCCTTTGTCCCTTTACAAAAAACAAAATCTATTACAAATGGACTAATACAGTTTTAGATACAAATTTAAGTTCCTTAAAAACCATATGATTTATAAGAAATAAGTCTTGTTTCAAGTCCCTCCTTCCCTACTGTACCTTTGGCAAAGACAAAAACAAAACAGCAGTTACTTGGAATAGGTAGTTTAGAAAATTCTTCCATAAAACCTAAATTCATTAATGTGATTGTGCTAGTGACAAACAGCATTGGGGACACTGTGTGGAATAGAAACATAGGGCCTGAGGACAGCAAAGAGGAAAGATTGTGGGATCCAACAGAGAGGAAAGGTGTCTGAAGATGTTGAAAGCACTCACATGGTTCCCGGAAGCGTCTTGAGAATTAAACAGCTGTCCCCAGGGAAAGGCTCTGGCCTCCCTGGGAAGCCTGCGATCCAGTGCTAGAACTTTTGAGGCTTGGCTTGCAAACCACCCTGTCACGGAAACAGATTTCAAGGATCCATATGGGCTGGGACAGTAAAGGTGGCATTTATAATGGACTAGGAACTTAAGACCCTTCTCTTTCTAAAAAATATTTAAACTTCCTTAGCTTTGAGGGAGAGCATGTGGACCACAGGAATGGCTAAGATACATTTCCCCACTAATTAGACTTGAGGCTTGAAGCCACATGTATGATTAGTTGTAAAATACTGAAAATATAATCCTTGCATGTTTTTTTCTTGTAAAATAATATTGTTCACATACAGAATCAAAAAGGAATTTTTCAACGATTAACATTAATAGAGTTTTGCATGATTGATGGTTATAAGATCATGCATAAATCCATTGAATTTCTGCACACTAGAAATAAAATATTTTAAACAGTTGCTCAAACATTTTTTACAAATATTTACACTTAAAAATGTATACAGTAAAACATTCAAGATATGTAGAAATGATATTTATAAATAACTTATTTTAAGAGAAATATAAATTTTATTAAAACACATTAAATCAATGTGGTTATAATATTAATGAAAAATAAAACTCCATATCTTAAAAAGATATCTATTCTCTCCAGGTTCTTCTGCTAACTAAAAAAAAAAAGTAAATAAAAAAATCCACAATTGCTGATTATGAACTTGATACATACAGGAAAGTACAAGAGCCAAGAAACTCCAAAATCTAATTCTGTAATGAACCGACATGAAGAAACTTTCCTTACTATATAGGATTACTATAAAGCTAGCAAAATACCTTTTGAAATAGAAAATAATAATTGATGTAATGGAATAGGTAGAAAGCAAATAGCAGATCCATAAATGTAATAAATACTTTATTTTATAACAGTGGTGAGTGGCATACTAATGGAGAATGATAATTCAATCAACAAATGGCTATAGGATGACTGATGTATTCATATAGGAAAAGAAATAAATCCCCACATCACATCACACACATATAAACACAAAATAATAAAAGATAGATTAATTACTTCAATTAAAATATAACATTAAATATTTTTATTTAAGAGAATGTTTTAATATCATTAGAATAGGGAAGCATTTATTAAATAGAACACAGAAGTAAAACCATAAAGAAAAGATTGCCCTGGCCGGTTTAGAGCATCAGCCTGGGGTCTGACGGGTCCTGAGTTCAGTTTTGGTCAAGGACACACATACCTTAGTTGCAGGCTATATCCCTAGCCATGATATGGGCGCTTGTGGGAGGCAACCAATCCATGTGTCTCTCTCCCATTGATGTTTCTCTCTGTCTATTTCTTCCCCTCCCTTCCATTTTGTCTAAAAATCAATGGAAAAAAATCCTCAGGTGAAGATTAAAAAAAAAAAGATTAACAAATTTAGTTATATTAATATGAAAAACTTGTTTTTCTATGCAATCCTAATCAAAATATCACCAAGTTATTTAATGGATATTGACAATCTGATTCTAAAGTTTATATGGAGAGGGAAAAGACCCAGAATAGCCAACACAATATTGAAGGAGAAGAACAAAAACCATTTCCCCTAAGAACAGGAACAAGACAGGGATGTCTGCTTTCACAACTCTTATTCAATGTAATACTGGAAGTCCTAATTTGGCAATAAATTTGAAGATATGTGAATTTTAAGTCACAGTATTTTTTCTTCCACTTTCAAGGCTTACTTAAAACTTTTTACTAGCACATGCCATTTTTGACAAACTACAATAGTCATATCAGTAAAAATGTAAATAGAATAAGATAACTACAGGCGTGACATGGAAATAAAAAATACCTGCCTTTCAGGAATGATTGACATCTATTTAAAAGTGATGCATGTTATCCCTCCATTGTAGTAAAACGTTTTTTCTCTTATATTTTTATGATGTTAATCAATCAACAAATCAATTATGTTTAGTCTAGTAAAGACAATTATTAAATAGGTGTCCAAACTGTAATGCTATACTTATAAATGGTCACAATAAATCACTGTCAATCTAGCAGGGATGTAATAAATGCATTTTGTAAGGAAGGAAGAACACAGATGATTAAACAATTAAAAACAGAATTTTTATACCTATCAGAAGAGAAAATAGACAATATTATAAAATATAGAGAAAGAAAGGTACAGAGAAATTTTGAATAGATTTTCAGCTTATAAAATTTCATGTACCTTAATTGATACAAACATCATGGATGAATGGATATTTTCATAACTGTGCTCTGTGGTTGCCTAACATAGCCAAGGTATATTCTTGGGACCAGTGAGTGAGAAGATACAGTGTGGAATGGGTAATGGGGCCACTACCCATTTCAACCACAGCAGTTCTTTTTCATGTTGTATTTTAATCACTGGGATTCTTCTTCTTCTTCTTCTTCTCATTATTATTATTATTATTTGAGTGGCTGTGATTCTAATGTGTAGGTTAAATTTTTTGTAAACAATTAAAATTAAAAAAGGAACTTTGGTCTATCATATTTCTGTTTCATGCATTTTTAGAAGGATTCTTACCATTGCAAGAGTCAGAGAATTTCAATCAAACTTGGCTGAAGAGAAAAGAAAGTTCATTACCTCAATTTAAACTGTACAGGAATTTGACAGGCTTCAAATGCAGGACCTTCTAGGGTCTCAAAGGCTGCATCAGGAAGCAGCGCAAGATCCAGCTAAGCTCTCCTCTCCTTTTTGGGCCAGCATGCATCTCAGACAGGCTTTTTCACAATGACTTCAAGACAACTGGTTCTAGCTAACATCCCCTTAGCTTCTCATTCAACAGTCAGAACACTAAACAGTTTAACAATCATCTGGGGCCTGACTTTCACTGCTATGATTCAGACTGATGTTCCTATGAATCCCTAATTCAGAGGGAATATGACTATGCTGGCAGCCCGAGTTAAGACAGGGCCTGCTCAAAAGTTGTGTCCTGTCAGGAATAGTTACACAATTAGTAGTATCCATTGCAAAATGAAATTGCAGGATCCCTTGTTCAAAAAATATGAAGGATTTCAAGACAGCGACAACAGAGCATTAAACCAAGCACAAGGCTCTTTTAAGCATGGGACCTTGTGCTACTCAGGCCATGTGCCCATAAAACCATATTTATTTTTTATTTAAAAATTTTTTGTTAATGCTCACCTGAAGATTTTCCCCCTTTTTTTTCTTTAGATCAAGAGAGTAGAAGGGGGTGGGGGGAGAGAGAGAGAGAGAGAGAGAGAGAGAGAGAGAGGAGAGAAACACATCAATTAGTTGCATACCCCAATCTGGGCTGGGGATTGAACCTGCAACCCTTCGGTGTGAGGTCAGATGCTCTAACCATTAAGATACACTGGCCAGGACAAAAGCCCATATTTTTAAAACAAACTTTAATCAATAATAATACAAAATATTCTTTACTTTTATTAATTTTATACTTTCTATTTTACCTCTGCATCTTAACTTTTATATTTTCTTTTGTATGTATCCCCATTTCTCCTTCATCTTCATTCAAATATACTAATACCTCCAATCTTCAAGTAGCAAAATGTTCTTGCCTTAGTACAGGTTTTCCTGCTTGCCTCCCCTCTGACTTCACTTCGTCCTTTCCAATCCTTAATTATAGTTATCTCCTCTGTTGTCCCAAATTGCTTCACATGTGCCTCATTTCAGTCACCTATGAAATTCTTTCCCAGTGACAGTTTCAGTTTTAATTATCTCTGAATCTCACTATAAAGTCCATGGTGTGGAGCTCAGTGCCATGCACCAAGCAGGGCCCAATAAATATTTGATGAGTAAAGGAATATCATTATTTTCTTTCCAACTGTTATGCTTATTTGAATTCCCGGCTCTGACTGAATTCCCCCATTTAATTAGATAATGTATATCAGAGCTCCAGCATAATTCCTTGTACTAGTTAGTTCTCAAAACAAAATGTAATTTGATTTGAATTTGTATGATTAAATAATTTATTCAAACACATACATTTTATATCTCAGAGAAATTTATTTTGTGTTGCTTCATCTCCAACTCTGCCATGAGTGCAGACAGCATACCAGACACAACATTTTATCTTAAATAAAGTGTCTCTATAAACAATTATATTTTGTCATTTTAAAATTGAGAATTCTTTATCCACAAATCATACTATTTGTGCGTGTGTGTTTGTTATTTTCCCTGTGTTATCTTAATCACATTCCAAAAACCATTATGCAGGGTGGGGTAAAAGTAGGTTTACAGATTTCCATATGGAAAATAAGACAATAATTAATAAATAATAGTACAAGAATAAACTGTTTTGCATACTCTCAACTGTTAACCTATGTTTGCCCCACCCTGTACTTAAATTTAGGAAAGCGTTATACAAACATGATAAAGACTAGCTTGCTAGATGTCTTTATAATTATGTTTAATTTACTAGGTTGTCATAACTTTAATCAATTCTATGTCTTAAAATTAATACTAAATTAATGACACCCATATTCTTAAGCAAAATGATAGTTACACAGTATTTCTGGTTAAAGACCCTACTGGAGTACAATGCTGTTTGCAGAGCATATCTGTAATTGCAAGTGTCAGTGTATTGGGAGAGCTATTAACACTAGTCAGTGAACATTTAAAGAAATACTCTTATTGAAACAGATAATATTAGGCAGATAATTTAATTATTAGTTAGATTGCTTTTTAATCTGGCTCAACAGCCTTCTGCCTCGGCACATATCATAATTTAAATTCTTATGGTAAACTTTAATTAAAATGACCAAAAACTAAACATATTTCCCAAGCATTAAATCTAACTACATAAAAATTTCCCCAGATATTATTTTATAATTGCAATAATTTTGTATGTCTCTCCATGTAAAAAAATATCTTACTACTCAATTTTTTTTCTTTTAATAACCCAAACTATAATACTTTCAGGAAAATATAAAACTACTTTGTACTAAATGATATTTTCTTATACATTCATCTATATATATTACTTATAAATTTTAATCTCCTCATAGTAAGAAGAATGAATTTTATATATATTCTAGAGGCCCGGTGCACAAAAATTTAAATATAAAACTTTGTACTAAATGATATTTTCTTATACATTCATCTATATATATTACTTATAAATTTTAATCTCCTCATAGTAAGAAGAAGAATTTTTATATATATTCTAGAGGCCCGGTGCACAAAAATTTGTGCACTCGGGGGGGGGGGAGGGGGGTCCCCCAGCCCGGCC
>NW_005371168.1:1146947-1152692 GCF_000412655.1 Myotis brandtii
GCGGGGAACGTTGGAGTCCGCAGTCACTGGAGCAAGCAAGCCTCCCTGCTCGCTTCAGTGCATGGCTGCCGGCCGCCATCTTGGCTGACAGTTAATTTGCATAAGGATATGCTGATTAGCCAATGGGAAGGGTAGCGGTCGTACGCTAATTACCATGTTTCTCTTTTATTAGTGTAGATATATTGTTTGTTTGTTTGTTTCTGTTGTTAACCCTCACCCAAGGATATGTTTTTCATTGACTTTTAGAGAGAGTGGAAAGGAGGGGGAAGAGAGAGAGAGAGAGAGAGAGAGTAAAAGAGAGAGAGAGACATCGACTGGCTGCCTCCCACACATGCCCTGATCATGGCAGGGGATTGAATCTGCAAACCAGTTACATGCCCCTGACAGGGAATCAAATCATGGACTCTTAGGTGGGCAAGCCAATGCTCTAAACACTTAGCAACACAGGCCAGGTCATGAATGATATTTTTTACATAGATCTATAAATAGATACATAGAGGGGTTTGAAGAGCATGTTTTCACAATATTTACCTTAGTGAGATTCTATAAGCATGATACCGCTGAAAGTATCTATATTCTTTAAGTTTAAATACAGACAGGTTAATTTTACTTAAATGTAGGGACTATAAGTTACTCAGTAATGTGACAGTGAACTTAATGAAAAGTTGAAAATAATTTAGGTTTTCTCAAGGCTACACGTACTTTATATTGTGTAGGAAAAAGTTATTTGACTGTATTACAAAGTGATCCGTATGTTTATACTTTAGAACAAGAAATGTGAAAAATCAACTTGAAGAAACTGACAAAATGTAAATGGATGAAAAGAGGATTTGGCAACCCAAATTATCCAGCCTTGGCATGAACACTGACTTAAGTCTCTAGTCACACAATAATAATCAAATCAAGAATAAAGGAATTATTTAGTCAATTTCATCAATCTGGATGATCCAAGACTAAATCCTTCTTGATCTTCAATAGCCTGAGAGGATTTTTAATATCTGCATTTTTTACATGATTGCCTTAATTCTTTAACTTTTTCTTCATATTCAAAGCCAAACTTATCTTGCATTGAAATTTGCTCTTTAAATGTATGTAACAATGTGTTCTGACATGGAATAAGTGGTAAAATTAATACTTTTAAATCATATGCATAAGCCCTTGCCAATGTGGCTCAGTTGGTTGAGTGTTGTCTCATGCACCAAAAGGTCCCCAGTTCTATTCCCAGTCAGGGCATATACCCAAGTTGCAGGTTTGATCTCTGGTTGGGGTGCGTACGTGAGGCAGCAGATCAATGTTTCTCTTTCCCTCTTCCTTCTTTTCTCCATAAAAATCAATAAAAAGATATTTAAAAAATAAAAAGGTTTTCATGTACGTGAAGTCAGGAAGTAAAAAAGCGAAGGGGTTTTCTGTTCCTTTTAGAATGATAGGGAGATAAATCTCTTTTAAAACTTGCATTAGAACATTTTTCCATGAAACTTTAACACTTGCATTAATCCAGGGTTCCTCAAACTTTTTAAACAGGGGGCCAGTTCACTGTCCCTCAGACCGTTGGAGGGTCGGACCATAGTTTAAAAAAAAACTATGAACAAATTCCTATGCACACTGCACATATCTTATTTTGAAGTAAAAAAACAAAACAGAAACAAATACAATATTTGTATTTGCATGTGGCCCGTGGGCCATAGTTTGAGGACCCCTGCATCGGTTGAAGATCAGTAACTGTATTGCCTCATCTAAATTTAAAAAATATAATGTGTGTGTGTTTTTGAGGAAGCTAGCATATCCCAATAACAATAGCAACAAAACATTGTATATATTTATATGTATGTGGTACATTTAAAAAGCTATTTTATTTCTCTAGGGACCTGGCATATTCTAAGAATACCAGATAAATATAGTATATGTGCTGTGTTACATTAAAAAAAAGGATGAATTAAGATGTGATACATGAAGTATACCATCTGTTTTCTGTTTTTGTTATATTCATCAGATGCATCTGTTCATACTCAGCTATATGGAAGTATTTTGTCTTAATTTACAATATCTCTATTTTGTAAGAACAAAATGTTGCAAAAATCAGTTTGGTACAAGTAAAATTTCTTTTCCTGAAATGTGTGGTAGGATCAAAGAGTAACAAATTTTAAAATTAAGAGTCTATCATTTGTATAATAGTTCATTCCAGGGAACTATAAAAACTGATCTTAGAAAGTTGTACTAATTTTTTGTCATATTTGACTGCTCATAACACATATATAAATATGTTTTAAAATAATGAGATACATGCATATGTATATAAAGTTATTTTAAATTATATTTTAAACATCCTAATGTTTTATTTCAAATTGAAATTATTAGGCATAACATTTATATTCAAAAAAGAAAGAATAAAATAAAATTGCTTTTTAAGTAAATAAAATAATGGCTCAGAAGAAAAATGAGATACAAATCCAATTAGTATTGGGTCTGTTATTTCTAGTTGTATTGGTTCACCAATGCTGCAATTTTATGAGTCTTGTAGAACGGGCAAATAAATAAATGTTTGATGATCATCTGACTTCCCATGTAACATTATCACAGCAGGCAATGCTACTCTACAAACGGTGTGAGTGTCCAGGCTTTTGGGCAGTATTATTTATCCTTTAAATTAAAAAAAAAATGGTTGTTCTGATGAGAACTGAACTTTTGATAGAAATCTTCTGTTATTCATATGACAGAATATTGATTTTACAGGTTTATTTTTCATTGGTTTATGTTGATATTGTGACTTTATACTTGATATTGCTATTATGCCCCCCGCCCCCCCGGAGATGAGTAAATGCTGAGTTTGTTAAATAACCTTAATTTAATCATGATGAAGCATTAGAAAACCCACCATTGATTTTAATGTAAATTACCTCATTTAATTATCACAAAATATTATGGATATACTAGTGGCCCGGTGCATGGATTCGTGCACATTGAAGGGAAATTAATTAGAAAGTGGCCAGTGGGGTGGGACTGGGCATGATGGCCAGACAAGCCCTGGAGCCAACCTGGGCAGCGCGGTGGCTCGAAGGGCGTCTGCAGTCACCGCAGCTCAGCAGTAAACCAGATTCAGGGTTGACAGTGCCCCAGCAACAATATAACCCACAGTCGAAGGTGGGATCGCATGGCCCCACGAGGAATCAGGCTCCCTCCTCTCTGGTTCCTGGCTGCATCACCTGAGAACTGCCGCTGCTCAGTCACCACAGCTTGGCAGTTCCTGTGTTGAGCGTCTGCCTCCTGGTGGTCAGTGTGCACCATACCTACCAGCCAGTTGGACAGTGGGATGGTCAGATGGTCGCTTAGCCTTTTATATATGTAGATGTGTTGTATTATTTCCAAATTACAAGTAAGAAAAATGAATGTTGTGAGGTTAAGTAAATTACTCAATGTCATACAAGCTGGAGATGTGAAATCTACAATTTGGACACACACTAAATGACCTCAAAGTCAAAGATCTTTACCCTGTACATTACAGCAATTCCCTGAGTCCCTGTGAATCCCCCCCATGCACTTCTGCACATCCAGACATAGCATGTGCCACATTGTATTTAGTGATCTATAAACCCGCATACATAATAAGGAAAGGTGCTTATATATTACTTTACATCAGTATCTGTTGGTTTTATACATTGGAACTTTAATATCTTAAATACCTAAACATGAAAATTATTTTATAATTAAACAGTAAAAATAATTTTCTTAAGATTATAGTCCTTTTCAAGATTGAATTTAAAAGAGAGACAGATGCTCTGATTCTTAAACAAAATATAAAGAAGCTATTGTAAAGGTTTGGGTACATTTGAAGCTGCATTTTAGAAGCCTGCATTTTAAATTAGAACAAAGGTAAAATTCAAGATAAAACAACAAAATTGCTTTGCCCCCAAAGTTCACCTCTCCCTGAAGGTTCCCTGTAGCTATTTCTTATTTTAAGTAGACATCTAGCTTTGCTGCTGTTGCTTCTCAGGCAAACAAAGAAGCAACATCCTGATAAATGTAATGTTTCTTATACTGAGAATGTCTCCCAGGAGATACAGCCACTTGGAGCATTGGATACAGAATCTTGGTAAACATGCTGTGAAAGTAACATTTAAAAGAAACCAAAGTATCAGCATAAGCTACTTCCCTCTCCCCTGAAGTCAGTATTTGATTTCTAGCTTGTCATGCTCATAAGAGTTCAGAGGATTTGCCTGTCCATGTAGATCAGTTTGCAAATTTTTAATGAGACATTCATGCTAAAACTTTTGATAGTTCTTAATTACTTTATTCCATACAAACAACTAGTCTTTTTCCTATTAGAACAAACTGTGAAGCATTTAAAATTTTAAATGCCTCCTTAACCCTGCTTCTGAATCAGAGAGGCTCCCTAGGTAGACATTTAAAGAGTTTCTGAAGTAAACAGTAAAATTATTTCTTAAAACTCCAAGTTCGGAATTATCTTAATTCACTTATATAAGAATTTGGAGGGACTAGGCAAAAGCAGACTGTGGGATGTTACAGAGAGAAGGATGCTTGTCTCCTGGTGTGAAATTACTGTGGCAAATCAGTACAGCTCGAAATGTCAATCATATATGGTCAGAAACACAATGTGACTGCAAACTCAGCATTTACTCATCTCCCAGGGGTCATAATAGCAATATCAAATATAAAGTCACAATATCAATATAAACATATATGTATTTACAATGAAAAATAAACCTGCCAAATTAGTATTCTGTCATATAAATAACAGAAGATTTCTATCAAAAGTTCAGTTCTCATCAGAACAACCTTTTTTTTTTTAATTTAAAGGATAAATAATACTGCTCAAAAGCCTGGACACTCACACCATTTGTAGAGTAGCATTGCCTGATGTGAATATGTTACATGGGAAGTCAGATGATCATCAGAGCTATGTCAGCATAATATGAAAACTAGCAGTGTTAGAGTGCTATACTGTATTCTGGCATTAGGCCAAGGCAGCCTCACACATCCATCTCCACATTATCAACACATTTGCCACTGTAGCATAAAAGTCTTTATTCTTAGGCCAAGGTACACTGGCCCCTTTGAATGTCTGCATAGACATGCTTGATATTTCCCTGTGTGGCTCTATTTTCCTTCTCTGCGGGAGAGCAGCCCTTTTTCTGAGTGAGATTTGAAAAAAAGTACTATACCTTCACTTTATATTATAGTCAAGTCTTAAGGTTTATACTGGCTGGACAGATTACCACTCTGATCCAAAATGTGTATAGTTTAAAGTTCAACTCTCATTTGAAACCATATTTATTATTCTTAAAGTTCTTGAGATCATGGGTGATACAACTCAGTCTACCCCTTATTTTTCCCTAAAACTTTGTCATGTGGTCATTCAGATATTTTATTAAAAGTGCATATTTCAAGAAAGCATCTGATAAATCACTGTAACTTATGTGGTTTATCTCTAATATCAGAATCTTGAGAATCTTTTATTTTAATTTCCAAGAAAAAAAGAGGAACAAAGATAATAATATAAATCATAACATTAATACTATATTCCTATGTGTTATATACTGCTTAAAGATTATTTATTTCCTGGCAATATAAAAACAGAAATAAACTCTCCTAGGTAATCTATACTAATAAAAGGGTAATATGCTAATTAGACCGGGAAACCTTCTGGGAGACCTTCCGGATGTTCTTCTGGACAAAGCCATGGTGGTGGGGACGAGGCAGAAGTGATTAAGGGTGAGCAGGTGGTGGTGG
>NW_005371168.1:1153848-1167950 GCF_000412655.1 Myotis brandtii
GATTAAATTTTAATATTGAATTAATCAATGCAAAAATACATATATCATTTTAAGGTAAGTAACAGATTATTTGACATTACATTTCAAATGTACAAATCAAAGTTGAGTTAAAAAGCTTGAGTCCATTCCATAATGAAAAATATTGTGGTTTACTAATAATTAATAAGAAATGATGTATATGTTAACTTTTTCTATTCAACAAATGCCTCTAGTTTCATTGGCTGAAAACAACAGTTATTATTTAGCACAGCATTCTAGTCTAGAGTCTCTCATCACTTCTAGGATAGCCTCACTTGTATGTCTGGGGTCAGAAACTGTCATCTTGGGAGTTTGATTCTTCTCCATCTCACCTCTAATTTTTCAGCATTTTAGCCAGTGTAGTACAGAAGGTGGCCTCATATTTCAAACTCAGTGGAAGATGGAGAGCCTCAATGCACAAGCATTGTCTAGTCTCAGCTTATGTTACATCCCAAATATTCCATTCAACAAAATAGACTCAAAGGGGTTGGCAGGCTACTCCATCTCTTGATGAGAGGAGATGCAAAGTCACAATGCAAAGGAGGATGCAAAAAGATGGGATGGCTTTGTAGCCATTTTACAATCTACCACAAATGATATATTATGTGTTAAAGAAAGTACTAATAGCATTTTTTCATTAAGCTACTAATAATCACTTGTCTGATGCCCAGCACAGAATTATATAACCCTCTCATAGGATTTTATTTTGTTAACTTGAAAAGTATTCCTATATCCTGCTAAAAAAAAAAATCTCCCAGGAGCTGCAACTTGGGTTAAAAGCTGTCTACTTGCTGTTTGGCAGTATGTTTGCTCTTTGTATATTTTGCTTGTTGAGATGTTCATGATGGCAGAATGATACTGGCAATTTTAATCTACAATTACTCCTTGTTATCCAATTGCTCTTTAGACACTTTTGAAGTCAGCCTTGAGTGGCTGCAATGTAGATTCATCCCTACAAGAAACCAGATCTATTTGCTAGTCATTTTCGTGTATGGCTTCCATTGCTTCACTTTCAGCCATCACAACTGATAAATAAGCCACAGTTACTGACCCTTCTAAAGAGCTTTTCCATCGCATGGCTGCACATTCATGCCACTTAGAGACACTTAGAACTGTAATTACGATAGCCCTTGCAGGAAAAGAACGGCAATTATAAATGGGGAGGAAATTAGGGTGAGTGATTTGTAGCTGGAGAATAGAGTTTCAGCCAGTATTCCAGTCAACTATCAAGAACTCCTAAGCAAGTCTGTCATTGTAATGCCCTTAAAATGAAACTTACTGTTAACGTGTTGCTTTTCTTATTCCATACTCATGTAAGCCAGTACTTTTTATGGAAATATTTATATTTTATTATTTTTTTCAGTAAGCCTTAGTCCAGTAAGCTGCAGCACAATTATGTCGAATAATGCCATTTCCTGTTCTAAGTTATGGTAAAGGATGACAACACTGTTAGAAAAAGAAGTTCTGTGGCATGTGGCACGTCTCATTAGTCAAAGTAGAAGCTTTGCCGCTCCTTGACATTGGATGATTTCAGTACTCTTCGAAGCACTGAGTGTGATAGGCAAAGTGGGGTAAGGTGAAGGATGGCAATTAAAAGGCTCTGCAAAGTAAAATATAGGTAATTCATCCCAATTGAGAGAGAAAAGCCCAAAGGAATTTTTAAAGTATTGAATACAGTAGCTGCTTAACAATTGCTCGTTACATTAGGTTATCCCAGTGGGTTTGAAGTGGTCAGCATGTGCCTCTTTTCCTGTTTTCTCTTCCCAAGCACATGGTAAATATGTAGAGTGACCTTATATTTAATTGTTCAAACCTGATATTTTTGAGAGTCTAAGGGATGCTATTAATGAATACATGATGAAATAGGCATAGACCTCAATTATCTCAGGTGAAACTGAATGTATGATTTGCCTATAAATATGTGGCTTACCATAATCCTCAACTTTTTGGCTTCTGATACAAGTTAGATGAAGTTCCTTCATCTTTTCCAGACAGAAAGAGCTAGAGGGAAATTGCTCTCTTGCGCCTCAAGATATAAAATGAAAGCATATCAGCGTGAAAGGAAAATGAAAATGAAGCCATTATGGGAAGATCAAACAAACAAACAAACAAGCAAACAAGCAAACAAAAGATCATAACAGAGATTAGCAAATTGAGAAAGGTCTGCTTCCTGTTGTTCTTAAATTCCAAATGAATAATCTTTTTCCATGGTTTCGCTTTTTAAACTTTTTTCTTTTTCGATGACAGCTTGAGATTGCTTTCTGTCATTTGCAACCAAAAATGATCCAAATAAAAATATAATTGAATAATTTCTGTACTAGATAATACATTTACAAAATAATTACATATATGCATTCTAGATTATCTTGGGGGAGAGATGTGTGTACAATTCCCTTCAACCGTTTTTACATAATATGCAATCATTCCCCTTGCCTTTTTGGGTAGATACCTCTTCATTGAAGTAGACTGCTAGCTAGTTGCCATGTAGTGTATGTTCTGTACAACATCTGGAACTTAAGAGATGATTGTCTAAAGTTAAGATTTATACATGTGTAGCAGATAAATCATTTAATTATGTGATCGCCAAATAGAATCTAGAGTAAGAATAAAAATGTAACATATCAACCTTTCCCCCCCCAAAAAAGGTAAGAATTAGAATTCCTTATACACTGAAGGGTAAACTAAGATTTGGATATGTTAGTTGATCTAATACTACATCATGATTAATTAACAAATATCAAATAGTTAAAACTTTCCTATGTGGTCTCATGGCTTGTGAGTTCTCACATATAATAAAATTACTTTCCACATAACTATATTTCTATGTACTCCAGGAGATGCATAATATTGTTTTAAAATGTGTTCTTGGTCAGAAAAATATTGGGCCATTTTATATTCAATGCCTAATATAGTCCATGGATTGAAAACCAGTGTCATTAATTCTTAATTCTTCGAGATGGATATAAGGTTAATAATCGGCCATGGTTTTGGTATGAAGTGTATAATTACTCAAAATAATTTTAAAGTATAATTATTTATTGAATAAAATTCCAATTCATTTTTTGTTTGAAAATTAATGTTGCTGACAGAGTATTTTATTCTGAAATAGTTAATCACTTAAGACTGGAAGGTGTTAATTTGGAAACACTAAATACAGAAAATAAATCACATCTTGAAACCCAAAAGGGAAGTCTGACAAAATCAATAATATTTGAAACTAGGTATAAGTATCCGGGAAAATAGCATCTAGAGTGGGATAAAGTAAGAGGATTAAGGGAAATATCCCCCCCACACACAAGTTGTGTGCTTTGTGCCTCTTCTTAATTAAAGTACTAATATAGGGATTTATGCTGGGAACACTTCCAGTAAACTTCGAAGTCATTTCTTAGAACTACTCAGTTTTTATAGATATTCTTGTAATAAGATAAAACATGAAATTATATCAGATTTTTTATGAGGAAGACAGTATCGTCGAGGCAATTAGAAACATACTTCATCTACCTTAACTTTAAGCAGTTGCATATACAGGAATGATAGACCTACAGATTGCATTTCCAAAAGTGTTTGATATAATTATTATCCATATAACCAAAATTATTGTCAGTTATAATACTTGAAAATGAATCCTTGATTCATGCTTATGAGCAAGAGTTTTCATTAAAAATGGGGAAATAATTAGGAACATCTATTATTTATACATTTATTCCCAGACTACACCAGAATCAGAAAAATAGATCATGCTTAATAAATATTCAAGAATGAATAAAGTTATAAATTCTGTGTTGATTTTAAAATTCTTTGTGCTAGATTATATATATGTGACTTAAGATCAATAAGTATTTGTTATTAATTTCCAATGTAATGCTAAAATAAGGTAATGAGTAAAGCAGTGGTTTTTCCATTTTGAGGGTGTATAATAATTACTTGGGAAATTTTTATAGTATACTATTGCCCAGAACCCTCTGAGATTCAATTGCCCATTTTTAAGTCAGTTGTGTGGGATGAAAAAAAGAGCATTAGTGTTTTATTTTAATTCTCTGGGGGATTCTAATTTCTATTCAGAGTTGAGAAGGAGCAATTAGGAATTTGAGCTTTCAAAGCAATTAGATCTGTGCTTATTTTCTCAAATATGCCTTTTACCTAATGTATGGCCTTCAGAAGTCAAGTTTTTTGAAACTCATTCTACAGTCACAAAATAATCTATACTTATAATAGGGTAATACACAAATTGGTCCAGTACGCCATCACATAATGACCGAACAGCAGGAGGGCGGGGCAGTGAGCTATGAGAGGAAGAGAGCTACAGGAGGGTGGGACAGCAAGCTACATGGAGTGGAGAGCTACCAGTGGAGGTGGGTGTGGCGGCCAGCTGAGGCATGCAGCAGCAAGCTATGGATTCATGCCCAGGGCCACTAGTCCTATATAATAAAAGGCTAATATGCAAATTGTCCCCTCGACCCGGAGTTCGACCAGGGAGCGAGGCCAGCCAGCCAACAGCCCTCAGCCCCTCCCCCTGGCTGGTCCCACCCCCTATCAACCCCCCACCCTAATTGTGGGTGGGACCGGCCCGCCCACTGCTCTCGGGCCATCACCCTGGCTGGCCTGGCCCCATTGGCCCTGATCAGGGCAGGCTAACCAGATCCCACCCTTGCATGAATTCATGCATTGGGCCTCTAGTAATAATGATAGTTTAAATAATGTATTAAATACAAAAAGTTCTTGAAATGCTGCTGTTGGTCTTGTTATTGACAGTGTTATTGGCAGTATAATTATAAGAAAAATATTTTTCTCTATTTACATGGCTGCTTCCTGATCTTGCTCAGATTTCAGCTCAAATGTTTTCTTCTTGGAGAGGCTTCTCTATCAACCATTTTAAAAGCAGCATCTCTATCTCAATCTCAAGTAAAGCATTGCTTATCACCCTATTTATTTAACATATAACACATATTCAAACCTTACTTCTTTTTCTCTAGCTGGTTTGGCTCAGTGGATAGAGCATTGGCCCCGCAGACTGAAGAGTCCCGGGTTTGATTCTGGTCAAGGGCACACACCTGGGTTGCAGGCTTGATCCCTGGCCCTGGTTGGGGTGCATGTGGGAGGCAACCAAGTGATGTGTCTCTCTCATATCTGATGAGGATTAACAACAACAAAAACCAAGCAAAAAAAAAAAAAAACCTGTACTTCTCTCTCTCTCTCTCTCTCTCTCTCTCTCTCTCTCTCTCTCTCTCTCTCATTATATAAGCAATATAGAGCTGAAATCTTCTTTCTTATTGACTGCTGAGTCCTCAAAGCCTAAGAAAGTGTCCTGATACATTGCAGATGCTCAGTAAATATTTATTGAACACAAGCTTAACAAGGTTATATCTACAATTTCATAGCTTGACCTGAGATGAAAAAAGTCCCAATATTAATGTACTGTAAATGTTTCTAAATCCCTTTGATTACTAATCTTTATAGTTGCTGAGAGAGCAGTTGAACAAGCAATTAACACTATTTTGCATAGACTGGATCTTGTCAGTACTAAGGAGGCACTTGTCACTTACCAAGGTTAGGGAGGACCACAGAGAAAGTGAATTCCCTTGAAGTGGGCATAACACCTCCTTAAAATTTGATTTCTAAGCTGTATAAAAGAAAAAGACACTAAATTCCACATCCTTTCTATGAGAAGCAATAGGATTGCTCAGGGTGGGGCAAAAGTAGGTTTACAGTTGTTCACATGGGAAATAATACAATAATTAATAAATAACAATACAAGAATAAACTCTTTGTTTAGCGTACTCACAACTGTAAACCTACTTTTGGACAACCGTGTGTTAATGTTCATTTAGAAGCCAACTCACATATTGATTGGGATTGCCAAAACATTCTGAAGATAAGAGTTTTCAAGTTACATGGTAAGAAATGGATGAGGAGCTGGGGAAGTGTGCCATATCTCTGCAAACACTAGGGATGTTTTATCAGCATAATTAAAATAATGTGAAAAATGAAGGAGATGAATTTGCTTTCTGGTGCATTCTATCTTAATCATTGTATCAAATTTTTGCACCCAAATATATAAAAATACAGTCTTTATTTTTTGCTAGAAAATTATATGGTAATGACAACTATAGGATTTAGTTATTTGTCTCTTGCTATAGAAAATAAAATAGTCATTTAATGAAAACAAGTAATAATCCTGTAATTTTTGCTCATTTAATGTTTGAAGCCAGTTTAAAAGAGCAATTTAAAATAAATAATCTAAGCCTACAGTGAATAAAAGTAAAAGTTTCACACACAAAAACAAGTGCATTCTCAATAAAGAATGGAAAAATAGGTTAGAAATATGGATTGAGAGAACAGTAAATTCCTCCAATTTTGATAACAAAACACCAAATATGCTGAAAAAAGGTGTTTTCTTTATTTTTTATATGTATTATGTAAGGACATAGTGAGAGAAAACAAGGTGTTAATGGTAATGCTTTTGTCCATAAAAATTTCCCATTTCATGAACGGAAATTGCATTTTATAATTCAGTGAATCATTATTGAGGATGCCTTGTGAAAAGCAACATATGCTCAAACATCAAATTTCTTAACTAATTGTAAATTACTACATTTTCTTTATAAAATCTAATTTTAATATTGTGTCTTAAAATTTATAATGTGATTACCTCACTGCTCCCATTTTAAATATTTCTATTATAATAATTCTGGATAATTTTATATATCACAGTATGGCCAGTTGTGAATAAAATAAATTATTGGAGGGGGGGAGGTAGGGACCAGGGAAGGAAAAGAAAAGCCCATTACTTTTCAATAACATAAAATCACCTGGATCCTGGATTATTTAATCATTTACTTTTGCAACTAAAATACTTTTCATTTCTTATTAAAAATAAAATGAATTGACAAGAAAAACAAAGGTTTAAGTAACAAAATCAAATTTATTCTTAATCTCACTAACAAAAGGTGGCCTATAATATTTAGCTGAAGTTATACTTGCTTATAAATTTTAATTGAACATTATATTATAAATATTCTTCACAACATTATTATTTTTAAAATAATTTTAATAGATGGTCAATTTTTCATGTTATAAATTTATTTTTTTTATTCACTTAGTCTTCTGGTAGTAAATCCTAAATTATTTTTCAGTTTTTTATTGTTATGAATAATACTGTGATGAAAATATCTGCCCATAATCCAGTTAATACTCTTCATTTTGAGGATGTTATGCATACGTTTGTTCCCTTATTGAGGAATTAATTCATTTCTAACAAATGTGTTCACTAATAAATAATCATTAATTTAAACATATTTCTAAGGAAGAGTAGGTTTTTCTCCCCCTCAAAAGAAATGTTTGAGTGAAAAAAAAAATTATAGCACTTAATTCTGTCACCCAGAGATAACTAATATTAGTAATTAAATGTTTCTATATACAAATAATGTTTTACTCAACATATAAAATTGAATATTAATATAAAATTAAGTAGAGTCTAGAAATAGGATTTGATGTATTTCATACCATTATTTATTCAGCAGGACAGCAAGTGTTATGACCTTTGCTATGAGTAATTAGTAAGTCTAAAAACAATTCTGTCTATAACTACATGGATACAATGACTGATGCAATCCTTTCTTACTTTATCTTTGTTCTTACTGCATTTTTTCCCCATTCATTCATGTGTTTATCTTTCTCACTACACTATAGGATTTTTTTTTCATGAAGTTACTATAGTTTTGTCATTATTTAAATTTAAATAGTGCCCAACAAGTGTGTCTTGAATTTTTTTAAATGTTCTTCACTCATATATAAAGTAAGATCAATTTTATATCAGATTAGCACAATAAAAATACATTTTAGAAAAAACACACAATTAAATTGGTATCTAAGAAACCTGAAATAATTTAAATATACCTAAAAAACTAGCATATTTTAATTTTTATACAGTCTTTGAACTCAATAGCTTCTTTATACAACTAAAAATAAAAATTGAGAGCTTGAGTCATATTTTAAAAGCACTACTAATGGCAATAAAAATAAATGCTTTAAAAGAGCCAGTGAAACTAATAGCTATTAAAATATTTTACCCATATCTGCAAAAATAAAGATGCTTTTTTCCCCACAACTATATAATTATAAGGTTACAGAGGCTATTCGCAACTTGATGGTTCAAAGATAATGGTGACAATCCTAGTCAAAATAGTCACCTGGCAGCCATAAAAAAATATGCCTCAAGTTCCGGGGGAAAATTATAGCAACAGTCTGGCTCCGGTTGATAGGATTGATGTTTACATTTCAGAACAATTTCTGAAGAACTCTACTTTCTCAGATACCTGATCCAGAACCCTGAAAGAATCTATGAAGTTTTCACTTCTCTAAGTTACGTAGTTGCAGTCACAGAGAAGATGAAAGGAAAACAAAGGAGATCAAGTTATCTCATACCTGTACCAACCTCTTATTCTGATGCATTGTACTAAATGATGTCATTTCCAAACATATTTTCCCTAGACATTCTGAAACTATAAATAAGGAATCAAACATCTTTCTAAAGATAAAAATAAATGTCCTCATTATGACCACTGAAATTTGTCTGGGCATTTATTTTCATCAGAATAATAGAGATGTTTAAAAATATTCTAGGTGATTTTAGAGACATTAAAGAGTGAACTATCTGATTGCTTTTGTGCCATATCCACAAGAATATTGGGAGAGATAATTCTAGCCTTATCTGTGACCAGGTTTGATTATTTTAAATGAAATGAAGAATATGGGAAGAACTGTTGCTGGGGGAGAACAGGGCTGTCAGTTGCTCTCTGTGAGCATTTTCATACGCATGGCACCTTTTAAAGTAAAGATGTTGACATGACATGATGTCTTGTTATCAGAACACATTAAAGAAGGCAGTGCTGAAACAAGTTCATGATATTCACAGAGATGACAGCCATTAGGAAGTAGTATTTTTACATGCTACTTTTCACACCAACTAAAAGCACAGGCTTAAAATTACTCTCAGTTATGCTCCAAGTCTGATGCTAGAAATTGTGCCTTCCTCTGGAATAAACAAATCCACATCAAAACCACAGAGCTGTATTAAGGCCATCTCTTCCATTGAGTATGTGAATGTAGTTTAGAAAGTTTGACGTCTTGCTCAACAATGTGGAGGTTCTCTACTAGAAGTACTAAAACTGTGGTGCTCACAATTCGGCTCAGAGGGAAGTTTGAATCTCTATGGTGAATTTCACAAAGGCACTAAACTTCCTAGGACCCATAATAACTACTACAAGCCTATCATGCTCCATAACATGAGAAATGGTAATGAGAGCTCTACAATGAAGCCAAAATGATTTCCTAACACTCAAGCTAGGTCTTTCAGGAGTTTCTTTCCTATGTGAATTAACAGCTGTTTTATTAAGTGGGAGACTGGATTATAGAATTGATCATAGCTCTTTCATGGTGATACACTGGATTCATAGACTCTGACTCCATTTGTATTCTCACATTTTGTGCTGCAATATATGACTCACATATAGCTCATGAAATTTACCATCCTTGAGAAAATGAGGTTACTACCATGTACCCTATCACTGACTTTGCTATTAGACCAGAGGAAGAAGGGGACAATAGTCCCAGTTTCAAAACTGGGAAGTAATCCAGTATTTATTAAAATTGTTTCCCAAGTTATAGCATACAGCCAACTAAATGACAAAGTACAGGTGACTGGCATATCAATAACTAAAACTGTATGTCCAATATTAAAATAAGAATCAACTCCTCAAAAAGAACCAAATTCCAGAACATGTAAAAGTTTATGTATAACATATTCTGTTTCTCTCTCCCAAGGATCTACAAATAATTCTCTGAAAAAAGGACTGAACCTAAGTCATAGTTCATTAGATGCCTTAAGAAGACCTGACAATTCCAGATAACATTGGTACAATAGGTTAGTTAACAGAGGGGACAGGGGCTGCATACTTCTCAAAAAAAAAAAAGTAGGTTTAAGTCATGTATGTGCTACTGACAAACAACACTGAACTAGTCCAAGTTTGCATCTTGGAGCTGATCGAAATGGTCTTCACAGGGAGGTAGATATTTCTGCCTATGACACCATCAGGTGGTAGAATAATAATCCCCTCATTTTAATAATAAATGCAAATCTGAACTTTTCATGTAGTTACTTTATCAAACGATAATATGCTTTATTTCAAAAGAGTGGCTTTTTAAAACATTTCCCATTTGTGGTGTGTGTTGTTTTTTTTTTAAGGAGCACAGGAGTCACTTCTCCTTTAGTGTATAATTAAGTAATCAGAGCCATGATAGTCCTACCCTGAGCTCAAAAGGTCAGTGACTTTTTAACTCACTCTCTAAAAGTGCTGGGGATGGGAGAATTATAGAATGGCTTGCTTACAATTTAAAATCCATTCTGACTAAAAGAATTTCAGATAGTCAAGTGGAAGGTGGGTTTACACAGAACCCTCCTTTAAGAACAAGATGCATTATGAATCTGTTTCTTCATTACATTCTTCAAAGGGAAAAACAAGAGAAGGCCTATACAGGACCCCACAATGTTTTAATTCAGTTTGTACTGTTAGAAAAATCCATCCCTATCCCAAAAGATGAGAATTAAGACTTTAAGTCTAGTGACTCTCATTCTAAAAAAAGAAAAAATAAACTGGATGAAAGTTATATAAGGGTAAATTATGGAGATAGTTTGAGGAAACAGAAGTAGTGACAGCTTTTCTTGGAATCAGCAGTCTTGACTTTCACTATATTCAGGCACCACCATAAAATCAATTTGTCATCTTCTGTGCATTAGTAAAGAAAAAGAATGGATCAATTGCCCTGGAACCAAAACAAACTTGGAAAGTTGCAGAGAATATAAAACAAACATTAAATTTATGTTACAAATAAGAAAGTAGGAAGCAGTGGTCAAGTGTTTTTGAGCCATTTAAAACCAAAGTCTATGAAAATCAGGCTTGAGAAGGTAATTTTGTCCTTCCAGGATCCTGGAAATAGAGTTGAATCCTGTTAAACTATTTCCCAGAACCATTGCCAATAGCATGACCTTAATGAAGGTCAAAACTTTTCCCCACACATTGATAGGAAAGGAGACAATTAGTGGGGCTAGCCATCTTGTATTGGAATTAGTTGAAAATTGGTCCCAAATACAGGAAATTAAAGGGAACAGGATGTCCTAAGACTTCAGTATGTTGCTCACTCTCTCTAGACGAGTCATTTAAGCATTATAACCTAAATCAAAGAGACTACAGAAAATGAGATATTTTATTGAAAGTTTGTTATTACTTACAGTGGTGGGAAACGTTGAAATTTCATTCTAAATATAATTGAACAATAACAGCCCAAATTTAGTCCATGAAACAATCTCTTATAGGTCTCTTACATAAGATGAAAAGCCACAGTGCAAATTGTCTTATTGGAGCCAATTAGAAGTGGTTCACTCCTGCAAGGGGAAGCTAGTGTTTTGTAACCTGATTCATGCATTTATTTCATTACCATCTGGATCACTTGCTATTTTTGAATAACAAAGGTATCCAGTAAAAATCAAGACCTATTCCTCACCTGGTGGAAGAGGAAGAAAAAGATACCACACCTGGTAGATGCAGATGCAAGGTAAAATCTTCATAGGTGGGAACAGTTTTTTACTCTAAATGATCTTTTAAGACTGGTATATTAATAGTCTAACCAAATGCTCACAAAAATATGCAAAAAAACCCCACAAAGTTGGGAACTGAATATCCTATGAGGAAAGGCAGGTAGCTGGTGCCCCAGTGCCTACAAGGCACAGGCAGGAAGAAGCCTAAGTTCAGAGGTCTGTCATGGCAGATTTCAAATACAAGTTATCTGTACAGAGACTAAATGCTGAGAAATTTAAAGTACTTTCACTTCTAGCTCTGGCAAATTGGATAAGCAAGATTATGGTTTTTTCTAATTAGTTAATAGTATATTGTATAAAAAAGATAATATATTTAATACAGAACTAAACTTACAGATACTAAGGGAAATCCGCACATAAGAAATATGTTGTAAGCATGTAAACTAATGCTGAACAGCCCTTAGAGTGGAATCATTGGATCTTGTAATGGTGAGGGTCTTGGGCATTTTCGATCTTTTCTGTATAATATTTTTCACTTATGATACTCTTGAGGTGTATTGTGTTTTAGCATAAATTGGTACTTTACTTTTCTTCTTGTTGAGTGATAGTTCATTATATGAGTATATCATTTTTTATGCATTAAGCAGTTGATTGACATTTGGATTGGTTCCACATTTGTCTATCACAAGTAATGCTGCTATGAACATCCATGTACCAGTTTTTGTATGGGTATATGTTTTCATTTTTCTTAGGTATAAACCTGACAATACATTTCTGGGTTATATAGTAACTCTATGTTTAGCATTTTTCAAAACTGCCCAACTAATTTTCCCAAGATATTACACCATTTTATATTTCTACCAGCAATATAAGCATTCCAATTTCTCTACATCCTCAACAATACAGGCTATTGTCTGTTATTTTGATCAGAGCTATTCTCACGGATGTGAAATGGTTTTTCCTGCACTGTTCTAATGACTAATGACATTGAACATTTATTCATGTACTTACTGGCCATCTGTACAACCTCCTTGGAGAAGTGTCTGTTAAAATTACTTGCCCATATTTAAAATTGGTGTGTTTGTCTTCTTTATTTTCAGTTGTAAGTGTTCTTTATATATTCTATATTCAAGCCCCTTATCAGACATATGATTTACACATATTGTTCCCCAGTGTCTGAGGTGCCTTTTATTATTTTATTTGTCTTTTTTAATATATTCCTCCTTAGTGAGATTTGGTATTTTCATCATCAAGAAATCTATTTCATCTAAGTTGTCAAATCGTTAGAAATAATGTTGTTCAGAAGGAATTCTTATTATCCCTTTACTATCTATCAACTCGTAGGAATGATTTGTCTCTGATTTCTGGTAAATTATACATAGCCACCTTCTGTTTTTCCTAATTTATTAATTAATTTGATTGGTCTTCTCAAAGATCCAGGTTCTTGTTTAGTTCATCTTTATTGTTTTTGTTTTCTAATTCATAGATTTCCTCTTAGATCTTTATTTATTCTTTTCTTCTGATTACTATGTCTATATGTTGTTTTTCAGTTTCTAGTTTCTAAAAATGGAGCATGCATCATTGATTTAGAGTTTTCCTTATTTTTTCATATAGGCATTTAGAGCTATAGATTTCCCACTACTTACTATTTTAGCAGTATCTCATACATTCTGATATACCATGTTTTAATTTGAGTCTATTTCAAAATACTTTACAATTTCCCTTTAATTTATTTTTAACCATGTGTTATGTAAAAATAGGATATTCAGTTTCCACATATTGAGGGTGGGCAGAGAAGAGGATCATTTCAAAGGATTTTATTTTATTGGTTTCTAATGTAATTTCATGTGGTCAGACAATATCATTTATTTTACTTCAATCCTTTTTCATTTATTAAGAGTTTATTTATGATACAGAATTTAGTCTACTTGCTTAACAATTAGTTACATGTATATTCAAAACAACATATATTTTCTAATGTTGGGTGGAGTGTTATATAAATATTATGTTGGTGTTAATAATGTTGTTCAAATCTATTACATCTTAGTTAATATTCCTATTTGCCCTCTCAATTATTGACAGAAGAATGTTGAAATTCCTAATGCAATTCTTTATTTACTCTCCTAGAAATGCTATCAGTTTTTGCACCATGCATTTTAAAACTCTCTTGTTAGGTACATATTGCTTGGGATTATTATATTATTAATTAATTGACATCTTTGCTTTTAAGAAATTTTCATTTTTATATCCCGAAGTATTCCTTGTTTTTGAATCACTTTTGCTTCACAGATATATTTTTACTGGTGTTACTGAAAGGAATTTTAGGGGGAAAATGGTCAGGTGTAGGGAGTCTTAGGAATAAAGAAGGTCCATGGGGGAGGAATGCATAGGTGAAGCTTGGAGCCGCCAGAAGGCATACATTCACAGAGAATAGAAAAGTGCCACAGGGTAAGGGGAGAGGAAGGCATACATTCACAGAGGATAAAGAAAA
>NW_005371168.1:1175392-1181921 GCF_000412655.1 Myotis brandtii
TCTCCCTTCCTTCCTTCCTTCCTTCCTTCCTTCCTTCCATCCTTCCTTTCTTTCTTTCTTTTTTTCTTTCTTTCTTTCCTCAACATATTAAGTACCTATGTGAGTCTATTTTCTAGTACCAACACTTGCAAATTTATTCTCATGCTTCTTCTTTTCACTCTCCTGCAGAAATCCTACATATTCTTATCATTTTAACATATAGTTACCTTACAAATACATGTCTCTAACTTTAATGTGTATACTTAAAAATCCTGAAGCTGCATCACACTTAATAGTTGTAAAGCCAAAATTGTTAAAGTTTTCCCAAATTTGAACTACTTTTTGCATCCTGCATCTCTGAAAATTCCACCAAAAGCAACCCAGTGACCCAAGCTAGAAACCGGAACACCATCTACAGCATGTTAGATTCCCTTAGAACCTGCACATTCTTCAAGTAATTACTCATAATATATAATCAATATTAATTATGAAATTGTTCTTTAGAGAGTGCTGGCTAGCAAGATGGAAATCAGTCTTTTGTAATCTAACATGTAAATCATATTCTCACAACATTACCATGTTCTAATGGTTAGAAGAAAGTTACACAGGGAAGGAGATTATACAGAGGCTATTTGGGGCATGTTTATTCTGCCTGACTAACATTCCATGGAATGTGAGTGCTTTACATGTGTGGGATAAAATATTTAAAATATTATCATTATAAAGACTGGTTTGGAGAATACAACTTTGATGGAGGGCAAAGGCAACCTTCCTATTCTATAGCCAGTGAAATGAACCTAGTTCCTCATTCACACATCTGCTCTTCAAGGTTCATTGGGCTTCATTCAAAAAGGAGAGGGGGAAAATGAATGCACCTCCTGATGACAGACGGTTTTGAACATTATCAACAAGATACTGACCTACCAAAGGACCAAATGAATTCACCCCTTATTCTACATGGAGGAGCAGTTTAGCAGTAAAGAGATGGAAGAGTCTTCCCTCAGTAGCTAAAATAAATTTATTGTTTAGAAGGGTTTTTAAAAAGACTAAGATAATGTTTTTTCCTAGACATCTAAAAATCCAATGACAACCATATTATCACATAGACCTCATTATTGTTTAATGGGATTAATACAACATAGGTTCACAGGAGACAGAGGAATGTTGCAAGATAAAGGGGAGAGAGAAAGGGGACACCACCTGGTTTTGGACATTGAAGCTGATATTCTGCAAAAGAGTAACCAATTAGCAAAGCACAGGGTCATAAAATGGGGAAAGGGTCCAATTAGAAGGGGGCATGAAAAGACAAATAACTACAGCATTTATAAGCCTTAGAACAAAGGAGCTTAGTGGATTACCCCCTATGTGGGAGTCTGTATTTGCTTCCAATAAATTTCCTCTCATGATTCTTCTTTTCCCCCCAAGCTCAGTGTGCTCGTAGCTGGTATGTTTCTAGCGGTGCCAGGTCCTGGGCTTCTGGTCAGGTGGCAGGTCCACAGGGTTTCTCTCCGCCGCCTTCCTGACCTCCGGAGCAGTACCCTCTGGCCTGGCGTGCCAGGCGGCTGTTGCAAGAGCCGAGACTCTGAGAGTGAAGGAGCTTGCCCGCAGATGGCCAGGCTGCACCCCCCACCCCGCTTCTCAGTCTTGCTCACGTGGATTGGGCCAAAGCCTGCTGCCTGAGACTGGTGCCATGTGGGGAGGGTCACAGCAGGGAGAGGGGTGCCCCGTTTCATTACTATGGTGCATCTTTTAATATCCTTTTACTTGAATTTATTTGTGCCATTATAATGAACATATATCTCTTGTAGAAAATATATGGTTAGATTTTTTTCTTTGTCTTTTTTAAAAAAACCTATGTTTAATGATGGTGTTTTAATCATTTGCAGTTAATATGATTATTGATATTGGTTTCAATCTATCACTCTAATATTTACTATTTTATGATTCTATTTTTTATTTTTACTTATCAGTGTAACCTTTGGTTTTGTTAGTTAGGGAGGGGATATTTAAGATTAATTGTGTATATAACCATCTAATTCAAAAGTCTAGGACTGTAGGGCAAGACAATTCTTAACTGCCATTTATAAGCTTCCTGCCATAGGAAAACGAAAGACCAGGATCAACTCCCTGAACAGCAGGAGTCAGACCATACAAGGAATGGTAACTGTCCTGAAGGCACCTGACCACACACCTGCATCCCATCTGCATTCCAAGCCCAGTGACCCAGCCCCAAACCCCCTGAGGACAAGTTTCCCGCCAGTGACTGCATATCGGGATGAAACTCAAGATCCTGGGTGCTGCCATCATCGACCCAATGTCCCCTTGGCTCAGTGCTGTGCAGCCCTTCCTTTTGGATATTCCATCCCCATCCCCTTCCCTTAAATAAATTCAGTTTTCTTTCATCACTGTCTGAGATGGCTATTTAGCCTGCCTGTGTGCACCATCCACCAGGCTCACTCTTCATTTTGGTTCACTGGGCCTGGTTCTCTCAGCATCAACCTCTTTGGTTTCTTATGCCTTAGCCGTGACCTACATACTCTTTCCTGGCAATGTGCTGATATCATTATAGAGCTTATCTCATTTGTTTCCTGTTTATCAGGAATAATTGGATGTTATTGCCTGATGCTTAATATCTTAAGCATCACCAACGAAAAACTATCTTACTTATTTTGTTTACGTTTTTATTTTATTCAGGTAGAAGACTATAGGTTGTCCCTGTTTCTAATTTTTGGCCAAAAGCTGAAGTTTAACAATTATCGAGTACTTATGTCAATTGATCTGAGTTAGGCACTATTATTTTCATTTCTCTACTAAATCAATATGGAATAACCACAAATTTGCTTGAAGGGTTTATTATGTTTAATGTTCCAGAAAATTTCTATAGATAACACGGATACGAACGTATGGCTAATATGACAATTGGAGGACATTTAGATCTTGATGAATAATACTGCTTTATCTTCAAACATGGGGGGGTGGGGCGCGGTTCATTTGAATCAATAGTGACAAAGCAGTTTCCACTGAAATCAAATAATTGTCAACAGCCTCTTGCCAACAGAAGGAGAAAATAAGGTTGAAAATAAAGTTACATTTTCTTTCTTATCTTTATATTCTCTTCTCTCTGTTGACAGGTAATTAGGAACTTTCACGGCTTTTGTTTTTTCCCCTTCACTGAAAAAAGGAGACTGGTGTGTCTCCTACTATAAATCAGATAAATCAGACTTAAAATGGTTTATTCCTAAGGGCTCTTACATTAACCTTCTGCCTAAATGTTTAGCACTTGTTTATCTAATTGTTGCTTATACTATATACTCTATGGCTTAAAATGTATTATATGCATATTTTGTTTGTGCAAGAAATTTAATTAATTACAGCATGTTCATGAATTTGCCTTAGGTTTAAGAAGAATGAATCTGTCTCTGTCCAGCATCACTAACTGTGCTTATTATTTTTCCTTCAGTTTCAGTGTGTTTATTGCATTTTCTTCAGTTTCCTTCACTTTGTCAAATCAATGCCCTCTGCCAGTGACCTTGAAAATATCCTTGCCATTAATTTCTGGAGTCTGTTGTCTCTGTTATCCGATGTATTTTCTACATCTATTGGATTCTTTTTCTGTTGATTTTTTTTTAATTGTGTTTAGTGTCTGTGATCCTTTCCATCTGAATAAACAGCTCAAGTTTCTCCTATTTTATAAAAACCCTACATGACCATTCATTTACTTTTAACATTATATCTTTGCAATTTTCTTTAAATTGTGGGTTGTGAAACTCAATTTTTCCTGATGCCATTATTTATTAACTTCTAGTTAGCTCCTTGGTTTTGTGTAATCTAAATTTTGTCTTCTTTCTTTAGTGAAATTTTCTAGTTAAAGGAAGCCAACATCTTTCATATATATTATGAAATTAAATATATATATGTACATATATATATATAATCCTCTTATTATTAGACATTTATGCTCCATTGAGCATATTACATGTTCAGTCTTATATGTAGCCAAGGTAATATTGTTTCAAAGGATGTTACTTTTCAGACTGTATTTATTAACTCAGTATCATGCTCAAGTAATGGTGACGATCATCTCAGTACCCAACTGATTGAATTCGTCCCACAGAGCCTTCATCTCAAGTTGCACGCTCATGCTGGCCACCCATTTACCAATGCCTTAGCGGTGGCCTTGCAATTGGCCCCGGGGTCCTCGGGCTCAGCAGCGGTGCTGATGGTGGCCCTTGTGGCTGGTGTGTCATAGCAACTGGTCATTCTGGTCGTTCCACCATAAAGGTCACTGGGCTTTTATTATATAGATTTTTGAAAGATACATGGTACTATCTTGTTTCCACAACTTGAGTCATGCTGCCTTACTTTCTTGCCTTCCATGGTATTACTCTTTCTCCCTTCCTTCCTTCCTTCCTTCCTTCCGGACAAGTTTCCCGCCAGTGACTGCATATCGGGATGAAACTCAAGATCCTGGGTGCTGCCATCATCGACCCAATGTCCCCTTGGCTCAGTGCTGTGCAGCCCTTCCTTTTGGATATTCCATCCCCATCCCCTTCCCTTAAATAAATTCAGTTTTCTTTCATCACTGTCTGAGATGGCTATTTAGCCTACCTGTGTGCACCATCCACCAGGCTCACTCTTCATTTTGGTTCACTGGGCCTGGTTCTCTCAGCATCAACCTCTTTGGTTTCTTATGCCTTAGCCGTGACCTACATACTCTTTCCTGGCAATGTGCTGATATCATTATAGAGCTTATCTCATTTGTTTCCTGTTTATCAGGAATAATTGGATGTTATTGCCTGATGCTTAATATCTTAAGCATCACCAACAAAAAACTATCTTACTTATTTTGTTTACGTTTTTATTTTATTCAGGTGGAAGACTATAGGTTGTCCCTGTTTCTAATTTTTGGCCAAAAGCTGAAGTTTAACAATTATCGAGTACTTATGTCAATTGATCTGAGTTAGGCACTATTATTTTCATTTCTCTACTAAATCAATATGGAATAACCACAAATTTGCTTGAAGGGTTTATTATGTTTAATGTTCCAGAAAATTTCTATAGATAACACGGATACGAACGTATGGCTAATATGACAATTGGAGGACATTTAGATCTTGATGAATAATACTGCTTTATCTTCAAACATGGGGGGGTGGGGCGCGGTTCATTTGAATCAATAGTGACAAAGCAGTTTCCACTGAAATCAAATAATTGTCAACAGCCTCTTGCCAACAGAAGGAGAAAATAAGGTTGAAAATAAAGTTACATTTTCTTTCTTATCTTTATATTCTCTTCTCTCTGTTGACAGGTAATTAGGAACTTTCACGGCTTTTGTTTTTTCCCCTTCACTGAAAAAAGGAGACTGGTGTGTCTCCTACTATAAATCAGATAAATCAGACTTAAAATGGTTTATTCCTAAGGGCTCTTACATTAACCTTCTGCCTAAATGTTTAGCACTTGTTTATCTAATTGTTGCTTATACTATATACTCTATGGCTTAAAATGTATTATATGCATATTTTGTTTGTGCAAGAAATTTAATTAATTACAGCATGTTCATGAATTTGCCTTAGGTTTAAGAAGAATGAATCTGTCTCTGTCCAGCATCACTAACTGTGCTTATTATTTTTCCTTCAGTTTCAGTGTGTTTATTGCATTTTCTTCAGTTTCCTTCACTTTGTCAAATCAATGCCCTCTGCCAGTGACCTTGAAAATATCCTTGCCATTAATTTCTGGAGTCTGTTGTCTCTGTTATCCGATGTATTTTCTACATCTATTGGATTCTTTTTCTGTTGATTTTTTTTTAATTGTGTTTAGTGTCTGTGATCCTTTCCATCTGAATAAACAGCTCAAGTTTCTCCTATTTTATAAAAACCCTACATGACCATTCATTTACTTTTAACATTATATCTTTGCAATTTTCTTTAAATTGTGGGTTGTGAAACTCAATTTTTCCTGATGCCATTATTTATTAACTTCTAGTTAGCTCCTTGGTTTTGTGTAATCTAAATTTTGTCTTCTTTCTTTAGTGAAATTTTCTAGTTAAAGGAAGCCAACATCTTTCATATATATTATGAAATTAAATATATATATGTACATATATATATATAATCCTCTTATTATTAGACATTTATGCTCCATTGAGCATATTACATGTTCAGTCTTATATGTAGCCAAGGTAATATTGTTTCAAAGGATGTTACTTTTCAGACTGTATTTATTAACTCAGTATCATGCTCAAGTAAATTGGAGATCATTTATCAAATAAACTTAGGTCAATTTTCATATAAAAAATCTTAAAAACAAATACAGACAGTAATATATCGTGCAGAAACTCAGAGAAGAATTATAAAATAACTAGAGGCCTGGTGCATGAATTCGTGCATGGGTGGGGTCTGGCCAGCCCACCCTGATTGGGGCGATCGGGTTGGGCCGGCCAGGGGGAGGGACCTGGAGAAGACCCATTGAGCTGGAGCTGAGCATGGGCCTCAGGCTTCCCAGGGAGGACGGCCTCAGCAAGGAAACAGAAACCACCAGAAGGCTCTGCAAA
>NW_005371168.1:1184183-1187175 GCF_000412655.1 Myotis brandtii
TTTCCCCCCCCCCCCCCCCATAGCCCTCTTCCACCTGGTTCCCACCCCACCCCAGGCCCTCGCCCTCTCACTGCCCTCGTCCATAGGTGTAAGATTTCTGCCCGATCTCTTCCCACATCCCCACATCCCTGTCCCCCCAAGAATTTCAGTCTGCTCCCTTTCCATGCCCCTGATTCTATTACATTCACGAGTTTATTCTGTTCATCAGATTTTTTATTCACTTGGTTTTTAGATTCACTTGTTGATAGATATGTATTTGTTGTCACTTCGTTGTTCATAATTTTTTATTTTTACCTTTTTCTTCTTCTTCCTCTTCTAAAGAATACCTTCAGCATTTAATATAATACTGGTTTGGTGGTGATGAACTCCTTTAGCTTTTTCTTGTCTGTGAAGCTCTTTATCTGACCTTCAATTCTAAATGATAGCTTTGCTGGGTAGAGTAATCTTGGTTGTAGGTTCTTGCTATTCATCACTTTAAATATTTTTAATATATTTTATTCATTTTTTACAGAGAGGAAGGGAGAGGGATAGAGAGTTAGAAACATCAATCAGAGAGAAACATTGATCAGCTGCCTCCTGCACACCCCCTACTGGAGATGTGCACGCAACCAAGGTACATGCCCTTGATCAGAATCAAACCTGGGACCTTTCAGTCCACAGGCCAACGCTCTATCCACTGAGACAAACCGGTTAGGGTGTCTCATGGCTATATTTTTATAGAACATCTGACCTAAAAATTTAATCCATAGTATTAGAAGGTGTTGGTGTTGGTGGAGAATAGAAGAAGAATGCTGAAAAGAGTTGTTATTTTTTTTTAGCCCTATTCAGTTTGGCTCAGTGGATAGAATGGCGGCCTGTGGACAAAAGGGTCCCTGGTTGGATTCTAGTCAAGGGCACATACTTTGGTTGCAGGCTCCTCCCCGGCTCGGACCCTGGTCAGGGCTACTGCAGGAGGCAACCAATTGGTGTGTTTCTCTCACAACGATGTTTCTCTCTGTCCCTCTCTCTTCCACTCTCCCTAAAAATCAATAGAAAAATATCCTTGGGTAAGGATTAAAAAACAAACAAACAAAAAGAGTTATGTTATTTTTTTAAAGAGAACATTTTCTAGGCCTTCTACTGGAAAAGTACTCTTTAAAACATTCAAATCTAATCAACTTGGACTTATCCAAATATATTTATTTTATTTACTGTGAATGTACATTGTACCTGATTTTTACTCCTTTTTATTCCCTTCAGTTTATAATATCTTTCTATTGATTCGTGTAAAATACCACATTTGAGATAAGGTATGGACAAAAGTACTAGATGAAAAAGCTAAATATTTTTAAGTGTTATCATTTGATAGTGACAATATGGAGAATTGTAATAAAAATGAATATTGCGTATTCTTTGAAAGAATATGAGATGTTGGGAATGTGCACACCCCCCAAAGACTATCTTTGGCTGTCTTCTCTATTACTGATTAACAAATAGATGTTTTCCCCATTTCCAGGAAGTTCACCTCTATTATGCTGCCTTTGATGCTAGCCTATGAATCTAATAATTTCACTATGAACTGAATACCTATATAGACCTCATTATTGTTTAATGGGATTAATAGATTGATCTATGGGGTTGATAGTTCTGTACTGAGACCTCACCCTTTGTCAATACTTTTTAACAACATGGAAAATACTAACTCCAGCTTTGAAAAATTGATTGGTTCATTTGTCAAATTTTCTATAGCAAAACATCATTTATAAATGGTTAATTTTATATTTTTTAATATTAAACAGAAACATAATTGAGAATAAGTCTAAGGTTTTAATGATTTTACAATCACTATACAATAAACTATAAACTAATTTGGTGGTTACTTTCACCTCTTTCCTCAGTCTACCTGCCACATTTTGCCATCTGCCTTCCATAACTTTGATTTATTTATTAATTTTTAAATTTATCTATATTATTGAAAGTATTACATATGGCCCTTTTTTTTCTCCATTGACCCCTTCTAGCCACCCATCTCCTGCCCTAAGCCTTCACCACACTATTGTCTGTGACCATGGGTTATGTCAATTTTCATATAAAAAATCTTAAAAACAAATACAGACAGTAATATATCGTGCAGAAACTCAGAGAAGAATTATAAAATAACTAGAGGCCTGGTGCATGAATTCGTTGAATATATGCACATAAGGTTTTTTTAAAAATCTTTATTGTGCTGATTATTACAGATGTTCCTCTCCCCCCCCCCCGGGGTCTGGCCAGCCCACCCTGATTGGGGCGATCGGGTTGGGCCGGCCAGGGGGAGGGACCTGGAGAAGACCCATTGAGCTGGAGCTGAGCATGGGCCTCAGGCTTCCCAGGGAGGACGGCCTCAGCAAGGAAACAGAAACCACCAGAAGGCTCTGCAAACAGGCCCTGAGCTCCCTTTGGCCAGGCGGACTCAGAGCTGGCGTCTCTGTGTGTACATTAGACACAGACCGGCACTTGCCTTTGTCTGTTGATCAAATCCGTTGCATCAAAAAAAACTGGTTCCCTTCTTCTCTTTGGGCCCTTACAACAAATACAGGCCAATTGGAAGACACAGGCCCCAGTGGCAGAGCCAGGCCCCACAATCACCGGGAATTTAGGCCTAAGACAACAGGATAGCAATTGCCACGGAAGAGAACACGCTGTTTTAGAGTCTTAATTCTCCCCTAAAATGTGCCCAGCTGCTCTTTAGGTGGGATAGACTGAACTAAGGAACCAAAGACCAAGTTTCCTTTGAGGTGGGATCCACCGGGAGCCGGCTGGGGCAAGGCCCCTCACAGGCAGCTGCCTTACTTTCTTGCCTTCCATGGTATTACTCTTTTTCTTTCTTTCTTTCTTTCTTTCTTTCTTTCTTTCTTTCTTTCTTTCTTTCTTTCTTTCTTCCTTTCTTTCTTTCTTTCTTTCTTTCTTTCTTTCTTTCTTTCTTTCTTTCTTTCTCTCTCTCTCTCTCTCTCTCTCTCTCTCTCTCTCTCTC
>NW_005371168.1:1191146-1193543 GCF_000412655.1 Myotis brandtii
AGGTACATGCCCTTGATCAGAATCAAACCTGGGACCTTTCAGTCCACAGGCCAACGCTCTATCCACTGAGACAAACTGGTTAGGGTGTCTCATGGCTATATTTTTATAGAACATCTGACCTAAAAATTTAATCCATAGTATTAGAAGGTGTTGGTGTTGGTGGAGAATAGAAGAAGAATGCTGAAAAGAGTTGTTATTTTTTTTTAGCCCTATTCAGTTTGGCTCAGTGGATAGAATGGCGGCCTGTGGACAAAAGGGTCCCAGGTTGGATTCTAGTCAAGGGCACATACTTTGGTTGCAGGCTCCTCCCCGGCTCGGACCCTGGTCAGGGCTACTGCAGGAGGCAACCAATTGGTGTGTTTCTCTCACAACGATGTTTCTCTCTGTCCCTCTCTCTTCCACTCTCCCTAAAAATCAATAGAAAAATATCCTTGGGTAAGGATTAAAAAACAAACAAACAAAAAGAGTTATGTTATTTTTTTAAAGAGAACATTTTCTAGGCCTTCTACTGGAAAAGTACTCTTTAAAACATTCAAATCTAATCAACTTGGACTTATCCAAATATATTTATTTTATTTACTGTGAATGTACATTGTACCTGATTTTTACTCCTTTTTATTCCCTTCAGTTTATAATATCTTTCTATTGATTCGTGTAAAATACCACATTTGAGATAAGGTATGGACAAAAGTACTAGATGAAAAAGCTAAATATTTTTAAGTGTTATCATTTGATAGTGACAATATGGAGAATTGTAATAAAAATGAATATTGAGTATTCTTTGAAAGGATATGAGATGTTGGGAATGTGCACACCCCCCAAAGACTATCTTTGGCTGTCTTCTCTATTACTGATTAACAAATAGATGTTTTCCCCATTTCCAGGAAGTTCACCTCTATTATGCTGCCTTTGATGCTAGCCTATGAATCTAATAATTTCACTATGAACTGAATACCTATTTTCCTGGATTATCAGACAAAAGTTTCACAGTATCATTCCTTATCAAAATTCTCATTTCAAAAATCTTCTGCATGTCTTCATCAGCAACCAAATCTTTTACACTCCCATTCACCCTGTACCTTTTTTCCTGACCCTCTGCAACTCTCAGCCCACAAACATTTTTAAGGAAAAATTCGTCTAAATCCTAGCCTTTCCCTCAACCACTCAAGTAAATCCTATTTATTCACTTAAATTTTATCTGTCTTAAGATGAAAAGGGGTGGTCAGCATTTCCTTGCTTCCAAATATCACTCCAAATTGTTCCATCCTTTTTAAAATTTTTATAGTTCCCATTACTCCAAAAAGAATATTATGTTGAGATCCTTGCTTCCTCACTAAACTAGGTTCTATCACTTGTCATTGTCATTATATGGGTATATTACATTACATAAATGTAACGAAGTGGCTCGCCAAATATTAAATCTTTGGCACATTAACTTCAAAGCATAAAATCAAGAAGTATGCCTCACTTTTTTCCCATGCATCACTTATGGACATTTTGTGGTCAAAAGTGATATTATCATTAAACCACAGAATTAGTTTATTACTATTAATTTTAAAAGTGAATATTTAAAACGAAAAAATTGCTAACCAGAAAAAGTTTCTCAAAGATCTTTGCACTGTATCAGACATCTGCTGCCCTTTCATTTACTTCATATTTCTCTGTTGTTATATCTTCAAATAAATCTATATTGATGCAGGAACTCTAGCTTCAATATGTCAGTGAGAATTTCATCACTTTCAACCTCTCAACTTCATAACAATCTTAAGATCATATCTAACTTCAGTTCCAATTACTTTATAGAAAGATAGTGATCTGTTATTCAACTCTCTCACCAACAAAATACAAAGGAGTTGACTGAATCATTGGAAGTGATATTTAGGTTAGATAAGATAAAGAGCTTCCTTTTATTTGGAAAGATATCCAGTGGGATGCCATTTTAAGTTTTTAAATTATTTACCTTGAAATCAATGAGAAATAATATAGGCATAACATTGTGAGAAGACACTGAATTTTGATAACATATCTGTAGAGTATGTTAAGTTTAAGGTTTTAATGATTTTACAATCACTATACAATAAACTATAAACTAATTTGGTGGTTACTTTCACCTCTTTCCTCAGTCTACCTGCCACATTTTGCCATCTGCCTTCCATAACTTTGATTTATTTATTAATTTTTAAATTTATCTATATTATTGAAAGTATTACATATGGCCCTTTTTTTTCTCCATTGACCCCTTCTAGCCACCCATCTCCTGCCCTAAGCCTTCACCACACTATTGTCTGTGACCATGGGTTATGAATATATGCACATAAGGTTTTTTTAAAAATCTTTATTGTGCTGATTATTACAGATGTTCCTCTCCCCCCCCCCCCTAGCCCTCCTCCCCCTGGT
>NW_005371168.1:1194512-1203860 GCF_000412655.1 Myotis brandtii
ATATAATACTGGTTTGGTGGTGATGAACTCCTTTAGCTTTTTCTTGTCTGTGAAGCTCTTTATCTGACCTTCAATTCTAAATGATAGCTTTGCTGGGTAGAGTAATCTTGGTTGTAGGTTCTTGCTATTCATCACTTTAAATATTTTTAATATATTTTATTCATTTTTTACAGAGAGGAAGGGAGAGGGATAGAGAGTTAGAAACATCAATCAGAGAGAAACATTGATCAGCTGCCTCCTGCACACCCCCTACTGGAGATGTGCACGCAACCAAGGTACATGCCCTTGATCAGAATCAAACCTGGGACCTTTCAGTCCACAGGCCAACGCTCTATCCACTGAGACAAACTGGTTAGGGTGTCTCATGGCTATATTTTTATAGAACATCTGACCTAAAAATTTAATCCATAGTATTAGAAGGTGTTGGTGTTGGTGGAGAATAGAAGAAGAATGCTGAAAAGAGTTGTTATTTTTTTTTAGCCCTATTCAGTTTGGCTCAGTGGATAGAATGGCGGCCTGTGGACAAAAGGGTCCCAGGTTGGATTCTAGTCAAGGGCACATACTTTGGTTGCAGGCTCCTCCCCGGCTCGGACCCTGGTCAGGGCTACTGCAGGAGGCAACCAATTGGTGTGTTTCTCTCACAACGATGTTTCTCTCTGTCCCTCTCTCTTCCACTCTCCCTAAAAATCAATAGAAAAATATCCTTGGGTAAGGATTAAAAAACAAACAAACAAAAAGAGTTATGTTATTTTTTTAAAGAGAACATTTTCTAGGCCTTCTACTGGAAAAGTACTCTTTAAAACATTCAAATCTAATCAACTTGGACTTATCCAAATATATTTATTTTATTTACTGTGAATGTACATTGTACCTGATTTTTACTCCTTTTTATTCCCTTCAGTTTATAATATCTTTCTATTGATTCGTGTAAAATACCACATTTGAGATAAGGTATGGACAAAAGTACTAGATGAAAAAGCTAAATATTTTTAAGTGTTATCATTTGATAGTGACAATATGGAGAATTGTAATAAAAATGAATATTGCGTATTCTTTGAAAGAATATGAGATGTTGGGAATGTGCACACCCCCCAAAGACTATCTTTGGCTGTCTTCTCTATTACTGATTAACAAATAGATGTTTTCCCCATTTCCAGGAAGTTCACCTCTATTATGCTGCCTTTGATGCTAGCCTATGAATCTAATAATTTCACTATGAACTGAATACCTATTTTCCTGGATTATCAGACAAAAGTTTCACAGTATCATTCCTTATCAAAATTCTCATTTCAAAAATCTTCTGCATGTCTTCATCAGCAACCAAATCTTTTACACTCCCATTCACCCTGTACCTTTTTTCCTGACCCTCTGCAACTCTCAGCCCACAAACATTTTTAAGGAAAAATTCGTCTAAATCCTAGCCTTTCCCTCAACCACTCAAGTAAATCCTATTTATTCACTTAAATTTTATCTGTCTTAAGATGAAAAGGGGTGGTCAGCATTTCCTTGCTTCCAAATATCATTCCAAATTGTTCCATCCTTTTTAAAATTTTTATAGTTCCCATTACTCCAAAAAGAATATTATGTTGAGATCCTTGCTTCCTCACTAAACTAGGTTCTATCACTTGTCATTGTCATTATATGGGTATATTACATTACATAAATGTAACGAAGTGGCTCGCCAAATATTAAATCTTTGGCACATTAACTTCAAAGCATAAAATCAAGAAGTATGCCTCACTTTTTTGTCTAAGGACTGCTTCTTTGAGGTCAATCATGAGAAATTTCATCATACTTAACAATGAGAAAACATAAGTTTCATGCTTAACAAAACATGCTTTGAAAAACCCATTGCATTAAGGGCAATAGTGGAAATTGAGTTATATCTAGGTTTGGACAAGCCTTGGACAAGAAGTTCATGACCACAGAACACTGTCTATGTAGCCTGCATGTAAAATGACACTTGGCAGAGTACCATGATGGATTTTTGTAGCGGGAATAAATTGGATTGATTTAAAAGGATAGATTAGTACATGGGTTTTTGATGGGAATTTCCTCTGCATTTAAGTGAATAAAATATTATTATTCTTTGACCAAACCCTGAATAAAAGGAAGGCTTTTAACAAGTGGAAATGTAGAAAACATTGTTTCAAGCAGGGGTAATTATAGGAGAAAATGCATGAGTAAAGAAGACATGTTTATTTTCACAAAGATTACAAGTAGTAAGTGGATTCTATGAATGGGAAATTTTTGGGGTTACATTTTAAAACACTATGGGAAGTTTTCTTAATTGGATCAGGGGATTTTGATCAGAGACCTGTTTTAGGGATATCGATCTGTAGGTGGGACTCTAAAGGATGAATTAGAGCAGAAAGAGAAAAAGAAGGAGACTGATGTCAGCAAGCCAATTATGAAGCCTTTGTAACAGCCAAAGTGAGAGGCACGGAAAAGCTAATTCAGGAGGGTGGCAATAGTAGGGCATGCAAGGAATCAAATAATTTAACAACTGATTGGAAAATAAGGAGTTGGAAGAGAGAGTAATAAAATGTGTGGTTTTATTTTTAACTGATAAATGGAAAATCATTCAGCAAAGGTCTTCATGTTTAGGTCATAGTTGTGACATGTATTTTGGTATTCAGATGCCAGGGTACTCATCTAGGTAAAAATATTAACAAATATTCACAAATAGGTAAACATATTCAAAATATTCACATAGTCTGAAAACTGCCTGATTTAAATGAAGACCATGATGATCAACACCTACATGACAACACCTTTACAAAGCAAGAGCCTGACAGCCCAGGTCACAAACAAAATCACTTCCTTCACACAAGAACGTTCCTTCCTAAAATATACCCATTTTTCTCAATTATCAGCAGAAGGTTTTGTTTTTTGTTGTTGTTTTTTATTTTGTTTTTCCCCATCCCACAATGTACTCTTAGACAACTCAAAAGATTGACTGATTTTGAAGATTAGGAATTTTCTACGGTCATTGCTTTAAACATAGCTTTGATCGTAGTTAGATTGTACCTCTCTGGGCAACAACTCCACTTAACCTTATCCTGAGATTTCAGCAGAAGAACCAAACTTCAGCCAGAATCCCTAGTTCGTTTCTCTCCCTTCCCTTCTCACGTTGGCCCAATACTGATCAACCTTTACAAATAGAGTGCAGTAGAGATAAAGAGTAGTTATACCTAAAATATTAATATAGTTATAAATCCTCTCACAGAAAAAAAATTGCTGAGCCTGAGTCATAGATGACTATTATGCATTGAATTGTGTCCCCTGCCAAGAAAATATGTGGAAGTCTTAATCCCCAGAAGCTGTGACCTTATTTGAAAATAGGATCTTTGCAGATGTTAATAAAGTTAAAATGAGGTCATAGTAGATTGGGGTAGGTCCTGCTCCAATGATTGTTGTCTTTATAACAAAAGGGAAATCTGTACACAGACACACAGGTGAGAAAGACATGTGAAGAATGGAGGCAGACATTGGGTGATGCATCTACAAGGCAAGGGATGACAAGGTTCTCTGGCAACAACCAGAAACTGGATGTGGCCAGGAAGGATTCCTCCCCTAGAGACTTAAAGAAATAATCTATAGAAAAAAATAAACTGATGAACAAAACAGATCCAGAGACATAGAAACATGGATAGACTGGAATCTCAGAGGGAAGGCAGGGGTGAGTATTTACTGAGTGCTGTATTCTAGGCACATTTCTATGTGATTGGAATATATAAAGAAGCAAAACAGACATAGAAGTTTTTGCCAATAGGCAATAAAGAACACACAAAATGAACATATTATATAGAAAACTTAAGAAGGTTACATATAGAACAGAATAACGTGGATTTTAACGTCAGAGTGGCATTGGGTTTTAAATAGGGATGTTAAGAGTTTTCATTGAGAAAAGAACAGTTGCAGAAAGTCTCTATTAGGCACATGGTAAGATCTAATTGCAGAAGAAGAAGCTGCATTTATTTTTTTAAAGATCCTAAATGATGAAGCAAGGTGTGAGACCATTTGGAAAATGTGTTAGGCTGTCAAATGTGAGGCTATAAAAGAGTGCTTTTTTTGTGAAGACATTGAATCTTTCCTCAGGAGTACCATTTAGACAACAGATTTAAAACATTAGACATGGTTTAATTAGAAATATAGAAAACACATTACTTCACAAGTGATCACATTCCCTTTGAGGCATTTGAATTTAATTTAAAATATCACAATTAGATAATCAATAGTCTCTGCCAGGGAAGTATTATCATGCAGAAGATGCAAGCATTCCCTTTGCAAGAAATTTTCTCACTGCACTGCTTGTTTTCAACCATTATCCCCTCAGACGTCTGGCATGCTAACAAATAAAGTAAAGAATAAAGATAAAGAGGGATTTTAGTGCTGAATAGGGTTTAGTAATGAACAAAAAACAATGCACTAAAATATATTGAAAATCATATTTTAAGTAAAAATACGTAGAGATCTTCTGTCACATCAATTATTTAAAAATCATTTGAGAATTCTTAATTACTAAGACAGCTAGGTGTTTAGGGACAAATGTAGGATTGAGTCAAGCAATCTATCTTACCAAGTATATGTCTCAGTCGAGTATAGATTTTGGTGTAAATCATGTAGTCCATAATATAGCCACATAGAGTATCCAAAAAAATAGCAAATATCTCATAACAAACCAATACATTATATGAGTATAATTAATTTATCTAACAAACAACATTACAATATAGTCCAAATGGTTTACATTTGCCTTCAACCCTTTCTTTCCTTAAAGATTGCTCACATTTATTTATTATATCAAGTAAACCCTTATCTAATTTAATAATGCATTAAGGGATTAAACAATCAAAGCAAGTCTTGTACAGTAAATTATTTTCTATCAGGCCACTAAACTTACTATTGAAGCATATGCATTTTCAATTTTTTAAAAATTTTTATTAAGGTATAACTGCCATACAATATAATATTCGTTTTTGGTGTATAACATAGTGATTCAACATTTATATACCTTACTACATGATCACTAGTAGCCATCTGTCAATGTACAAAGCTATTTTGATATTGACTCTATTACCTGTGCTGCACATTACATCCCAGTGACTTTATTTTTGATAAAGAATATGTGATATTATGTAAATACATATGTTGGGATATTACTCAGCAATAAAAAAGCACATGTATTTTTATGAAATGTGAAGTCCATTTTTGGTCTTTGAGAGACATGTGGCCATTGAATTCCACAGGTTTGAATAAGTAAAGGACATTTAATTGTATCTCTTTATGAATGTTGTTTCTTTCTTCTTTCTCTCTGTTAGGAAATATGGCCATAATCACTGATATTAGCATATTGCATTTTGGAAGACTTCTTAAGGGTCTTCTGATTCCCTTTCTATTCATAAAATTTGATCCAGGCATTAGGAATATTTTGGGGAAAAATTTAATCTTATAGAATGACTGCTTTGCAACCTTCACAACTTGTTATGAAATTCAATATTACATGGAAATATTTTATAATTTTCAATGGAAAATATTGCTTTTTCTCTTTCTACCACACATAATATACTAAATGATTTTAATTTTTCTAAATTTATTCTTTCCTCTTGCATGCAACTTACTGTTGACTCTTTGATCATCTTTCACTTCTCGAATGCATATTCTATGTTAAATAAAAGTAGCCTCTCATTTTTTCTTGTTTTAAATCTGAAGTTAGTTGTTCAGAGATAGGCATCTCTCTCTCTCTCTCTCTCTCTCTCTCTTGCTCTTATCTTGAATAACTAAAATGAAGGCACTTCATATATTTACACAATTTAATCCTGTATATCTCATAAAATAAAAATACACAGCAAATTAACTGATCAAAGAGTAGGTTAAATAATGACAATTTCTACATTGAGGAAGTAAAATATAACATGATGAAGATAATGAAAAACTTAGGTGACCAATATAACTTTGAAAATTCAACCTGTTAAAAAATAATTCATTTTAGTAAAGTGAGAGATATATAGAGAATAGACACTAATAGTTAGAAAATAATATTTAAAAATAAAATGTATTGGATAGAAATAAAAAGTGCAAGTAGTTGATAAAAGTAAATTTCACAAACAAGCACCTTGTTTTCTTTCTATATCAGGCTTTTCTTCCCCTCAAATGAAAATGTTTATTATAAAAAGACCATAATATATTAAAATGTGTCTTGTCAGTTAGATCCCCATTTTATTAACCTGCCCTATATAATAATGGTCTTAATGAGTTATGCTGAATTTTGTTCAGATCTTTATTTAAGTCTTTCCCAGAAAATGTATTATGGAATATATTACAATATGAGAAATTCATAAATTATATGAAACATTTTTCCAGGTAATTCATGATATTAAATTTGTTCTAATGAGTTTCTTTTTCATTTTTATCATGTTCTTATGAGAGGAAATAAAAGTAGTGATACCATTTTAAAAGACTATGAAAGCAGTGGTGCAATCAGACTACTAAATTAGGTTTTGAGATCAGACAGAAATATATTGAAAGTGGCCTTTATCACTTATTAGCCATGTTACATTGAGCTTCAGTTTCTTTATCTGTAAAATGTATAATCATAGTACATCTTATTCATAAGGATGTCTTCAATATTTAATGAAGTGATGAAAGATTTTATGTCAGTAAATGGTTCACAGGACTAAAAATTTTTAAGGAATGCTGTTTTCATTTGTGTTATTAATTAGGATTATTTAAACATTATCTTCCTAATTCTCTCTTTACTTATTGGAGATCAATTTGCCTTATTAGAATATATAATTGTTAATTGGAATATAATAGTCCTTTTGTTACCATGTGATAGCCTTACTGTTATTTTTAAAATGTCATCTGGAAGTGAGGATAAACGTTATGAAAAGTTTCCACTGCCTAAGTCACTCTGGTGCTACCTTCTGCAAAGGAGAACACGTGAGGCTCTTTTTACACGATAAACATGGGCTTTCATCTCTCCCCGGTAGTCAGAGATGAGATGGAGGACACTGTGAAAAGGGGATTATAAGGAAAATGACTTCTTAGTTAGACTGAGTCACATTTGTCACTAGTCCCTTGTTTAAGCCACTTCAGATGGTCAATGTTCAGCCCCAAATTGAACAGTTTCAATATTTTTCCGTTCACAGTCTCTCTCAGCTCTCTCTCTCTCTCTCTCTCTCTCTCTCTCTCTCTCTCTCTCCCTCTCTCCCTCTCTCTCCCTTTCTCCATGCTTTGTGTGAGAATGTTGCATCTCATATTTCAGACACAGACTATTTTTGCCATGAATAGTGTTCTTTATGTATTCATGCCAGAGCCTCGTGTATTTACGACTATTTTTCTTTCCTCAATCTCTGACCAAGAAGAGAACAAGGCCCTGATGAATGTCAAGTAACTCAGAGATATGAATACAAAGTTGATCTGAGTGACACAGAGAGGTGAATTATTGAACATAAATGGATCATGTCAGCCAAGAATTGTGACCAGAATATGTAATAGTTTATACTCTTTTTTCTTTGAGGTAAACAGAAATGGGAAAAATACAGATACAATGATTATATTCTATATTTAAAACAGAACAATAATTACAAACCAAATAAAATCAACATCCTACTAGTATATTCTGAATAATTAAAATGTGGCTGGTAGGTTAAATATACTGCCCGTTTAACTCTAATTTTATATAAAGATTTAAATATTGACTGCATAACTCACAATGAATTTATGTCCCATGAGTATACAAGACATGACAGACACAATCTAATGAAATATATATTTATGTACATGAAAAGGCTTTACTATTCCAGTAAAAATAGTTTATATTCCTATTACATTATTTTTAAATGAATAAAAGCAAAAATTGCTCTGGCAAAATACACTATAGCTATATTTATTTTAAATACATCTTGACTCATCTAGTCCTTATTAATTAGATTAGTAAGTCATCCATTTGATAAAGAGCACATGTAAGTAGCTGGTATATGTGGAATTTTTAAAGTCCTGTTAGTGATTATCTCACTCCTAGAGGATAAAGCAATAAGCACTATTAACTACTTGTGCATAATTTTCCTACATAAATTAAGTTTCATCTCCTAATGGAAGAATTAGTGAGAGAAAATGTATTTGAAAGTTGCTAACTTTTAGTGAATAGAAATGCTGGCTGCTGTGGTCAAGAATTCTCTGTCCTTTTTGGTCTGTTTGTTTTCTTTTAATACATTCTTTTTTTAAATTTTTTTCTTTATTGATTAAGGTATTACATAGGTGTCTTTATGTCCTTTTTTAATGTATTAGTTTCTACTAACATGGCTATTCAAAGAAAGCCAAATGAATTGAACTGACAATAATTATATGTCAGTCCAACAAATTATTCCTTGAAAGAGAAATGAGTTCCCAGATCCTACTTCTGAAGTAAGAGTATTGGGAGAATGAGATCACCGGGAATTTTGTCTCATTCTCATGGACAAGAGTCTGGAGCAGGCAGATGATAAACATTTTGAGGTATCAACACAAATTAGAGCTGCTATGGTTGCCTTCTATTTATCCTGTTCAGAAAATATCTGAAACCTATTCTCTGACTACACCTGAATTAGAGGTGAGTCTTCAATGGCTTAATATAGCCAATAAATCTTATAGGGAACTATTAAAAACACACCCATCCCCAGAGGAAAACTGACCTGACTATGCAATGGAAAGACCACGAGAAAGGAAAAAGAGAGGTGACATCACTGATTTACCCCTTCTTTTTTTGTCAATTATATTATTTAAGTAGCCCTATTAGCACTCAACTGCACTCCTTACCCCTACCCCCCAAATATACTTCTCTTAATTGAATGCTGCTCTTGTTTAACTTGATTTGGAGAATATTGTTTAGTTATTTATTTTGTAGAATGTCCCTTAGGTGGGTTTATCTGATGTTTTCTCATAATTATATTGATTGAGGTTATGTATTTTTGGAAAGAATGCCACAGAAGTAATGTTCCCTCTCAATGTATCACATCAGGGATACATACTGCTGATATTTCTAATTATTGGTGACATTCGCTTCATTCAGCTGTTAAGATAACTTCTATAAGACATCGTCACCCTAACGTTATTTTTTTAGAAGATTATTAAAAAATTTCTTGGGGAAAATAATTTGAGAATATGCTAATTCCCTATTTTCCTTCAATTTTTGCCCAATAATTTTTTATCCATTTACTTTAATCAGAATAAACTCATAGATATTAATTTCATTCTGAGTTGTAATTCAGTATTACCATTATTTTTTTTTTACTCTATTTCATTTTATTACTTATTTTATACTCAAATTGTTCTGCGATTGGCCTTTGGGGGTTATATATATAT
>NW_005371168.1:1203999-1208128 GCF_000412655.1 Myotis brandtii
GTTGTGTAGTTATGTCATATGATTACCAGTAAATATTTATAAAAGTCAACTTTTAAATTTTTAAATATTTAATAACAATGAACATTTTTAATAACTATTTAATTATATTGAATATGTATAAATCAACATTTGGAACTTCCTAACATATTTAAATGTTGTTTCAGTTTTAAATATACAGTGAAATTTTGAAAATATATTTTTAAAATATCTCATTATTTTACATATGTGGAAAGTTCATCTCATAATGAAAAAGTAAATGGGAAGATTGTACAAATGCAGAATTATAAATAAAAATAAGTTTGTTTTGATTAGTGTCTATAGTGACTACATTTCTTTCTTTTTTCCAATTTTCCCCCTCTCCTTATTTTCTTGACTGATTTATCTTCCTATTTTTTAATTATGCATATACACATATACATAAATGCATAGATATTTGCTTAAAATGTAAATTTTTGGCCGAAACCGGTTTGGCTCGGTGGATGGAGCGTCGGCCTGCGGATTGGGGGGTCCCGGGTTCAATTCCAGTGGGGGGCATGTACCTGGGTTGCGGGCACATCCCCAGTAGGAGATGTGCAGGAGGCGGCTGATCGATGTTTCTCTCTCATCGATGTTTCTGACTCTCTGTCTCTCTCCCTTCCTCTCTGTAAAAAATCAATAAAATATATTTTAAAAAAATAAAAATAAATAAAATGTAAATTTTTGGCAACATTTTATTTTATTCAGCCTTCAACTAGATACCTTAATATTATTTGAATACTTTGTCCTTGGTACATAATTTATTTAAATGGTGTCTTGTTTACTTTTCAGTAGTAACTCATAATTACTGTTTAACTTTCAGGAAATTTTAAGGGCTAAATAATTGTTTGCTACACTACAAAGCAATTTCTGGTTATTGTGGTCTAGGAAAAATTTTGAGAATTAAACACCTTTATAGAGTTATTATTTGTGAATAATAGATCAAGGTAGGGAAAACCATGATAAAATGGACTAGAATTGGCCATTAATACCAATATATATGAAATTTGGGCATATCATATTTGTTAATTTGAAGGTAAAAGTAAGTTATGTAACAAAATATCATTTAATACATACATAATACTAAAACCATCAGTTAATAGTGCAAATATTGGCCCCAGATTATATTGACCAAAATGTGATAGAAGCAAAAAACAAAATATGTAAAAGTGATTTTGTATATTAGCTGTTAAAAAATTCATAATTTTTTTCAAAAGTCAATATGTTAAATAGGGATGTGAATATTTGAAAACGACTCAATGATGCAACTCAACAAAGCAGGTATATCTACAAAAAACACTGACTATAAGAACATAGATCATTGCAATATATATTTCTTGCCTGAATCACTATGTTTTAGAGATAACACTGAGATTTCAGGAGATTTTATGATGCTCTTTGATCTCTGAAGCTTTAGAGGAGCTTGGATGTTGTCGTCAGCAACAGCAACAAGTTGTCACCTTATGTTATCCCTTTGATATATACCTGTTTTTAGTTCTATGAATTCAGATGTTTTTTGGTGGTCATGCATTAATATTCAGTGGACAATGCTATTGTACTAAATTCCAGATGAAACTATTTTAAAATATTGAATACTTTATTTGGTCTCAAATTATCAAAACTCCAATATATGTTATTGTTGTTGTTTTTTTCACATTGACCTTGTAATCTTCCTAGAAACAGTATAATAGTTTTATGTGCCAATTTCAGTTTTGTCACAATTGTAGGCAAAGGGACTGAGGTTCATTATTGTTCACTGATTAAATGACATAACATAAATAAATAAAACAATAATGTAATAATAAGGTATCAATGCTTCAGCATATTTTCTCCCTCAGTTTCAGTTCTCTGATTGAATTAGAATTGATGAAAGTTGCTATACAAATTAAAAGTCAAAATGAAATAATTAAAAGTGATTTATCAAAATTATTACTCAAGTGGTCATTTCTTTGATAGATTCATTAAAAAGTGAAATAGAAAGTAATGACCTGAATAAAAGTTTAGCTGAAAAGTGTTCTTTATTAATTTTATTTTTCAAAAATCTGTTTTCTCTAAGATATAAGCAAAGCTATTTTGAAACTTCTAATTAATGTTAAACAGATGTCGCCTTACTAAGCATTAAAACTTAAAATTTCAAAAGGTCGAAAAATAGGATTTATCCTATCTAATAAAGAGGGAATATGCTAATTGACCCTCATGCCATTGCAAGAGATGGTGGTTCCCAAAGCCAATAAGGAGAAATATGCTAATTGACTGCCCCACCCTCAAAGATGGCAGTGCACACATCCAATAAGGAGGGAATATGCTAATTGACTGCCCCACCCTCAAAGATGGCGGTGCCCACAGCCAATAAGGAGGGAATATGATAATTGACTGTCATGCCCTCAAAGATAGCGGTGCCCACAGCTACAAGATGGCAGCAGCCAGTCTCCTCAGCCCCCCAGCTGCCCATGGCCAACCTGAGGCACGCAAGCCTTGGATGGTGGCTGCCCAGCCAATGCCCGAGGCTCAAGCAAGCCTCAGCTGTTGGCTGCCCAGCCACCCAAGGCCAGCCCAAGGCGCAGGCAAGTCTCGGATGGCGGCTGCCCAGCTGTTCAGGACCGCCCAAGGCTCAGGTAACCAGGGCCGGCTGAGGCTTGAGCTTCCAGCAGTGGCAGCAGAAGAGGTGTGATGGGGGCATTGCCTTCCTCTGATTGCCAGGTCACTTCCCTCCCCTGAGGGCTCCTGGACTGTGAGAGGGGGAAGGCCAGGCTGAGGTACGCCCCCCTCCAGTGCATGAATTTTCATGCACCAGGCCTCTAGTGTATATATATATATATATATAGAGAGAGAGAGAGAGAGAGAGAGGTTGCATAAAAATATGTCTTAACTTTCTTCTATGCTGTATGTACAACTATGCCAATCTACTTTTTTAAAAATTCTTTATTGTTTAAAGTATTACACGAGTCTCCTCCCCCTCCCCCCCCGCAATGTCTAATTATTTTTGTATATTCTGTCCACATACATTTTAAAATTTAATCAATTGAATATTTTCACTAACATCATTGTCAAACATATCATAAAGTCTTATCTATATATATAGAAGTCTAATATGCAAAGTGTCCCCACGGAAGTTTGACTGGGAGACTGGGAGTTGACCACTAAGGGAAGGTGCAGAACAAAGGAAGGCCTTGGCCGGCAGCTGGCAGCTGGAGAAGGGAGGCTCCAGCCAGCAGCCAGAAGGCCCCTATCGCCTGCCAGGCCTGGGGCCCTACCCTTGCACGAATTTCATGCACTGTGCCTCTAGTATATTATAAATTAACTGCATAATTAAAATATCTGCATTGTACAATAACCATACAAAAGCATATATTGATATATGTATGCAATGAAGAATAATAATAAGCCCTCTCTGGTTTAGCTCAGTGCATAGAGTGTCAGTCTGTGCATTGAAAGGTGCCAGTTTTAATTCCAGTCAAAGGCACATGCCCTGGTTGCAGTCTAGATCCCCAGTGGGGGATGTGCAGGAGTCAGCCAATCAATGATTCTCTCTCATCATTGATGTTTCTTTCTTTCTTTTTTTTTTTTGATGATGAAAAATACATTTATTTTTTAATGTATACATGTACACTGATAGTCCAACAGAAAACTTTATGACTCCGTTTGATATTATCAGTGGGACTTTTGCTGCTGCATCACTGATGACAGAGATTTTACATCAGGTTTATATTTCGTGACCTTCAGAGATATGCACGAGCTACTACTTTCATCCGTCAGGCTACTCCTATTACGAGACTTAACAAAATTCATCACTGAGAACAAAGATTCACAAGCGTATGTGGATGAAACCAAAACACTGGTCGGATCTAGGAAGGCAGGGAGAGTTAAGGCAGAGGCATAGAAATTGCTCTTCCCCTCTCTCGTCAATCCATGTCTATGGTCTTTAAGATAACTTGTTATGTAAAATTATTTATCTAAGATGCACCTACACTGAATTTATCTGAAAAATAAAAAAGTCGATATTAAGAAAAAAATTGTAAATGGAAGATTATAAGAGAGGGTTTCTCGTGCTGGCAAAAGTTACTGGCGTGCCATGTTTGGCACGCGTGCCAGGGGTTGCCCACCCCTGACCTAG
>NW_005371168.1:1208240-1225684 GCF_000412655.1 Myotis brandtii
TCTCTCTCTCACTCTCTCTCGCTCTCTCTCTCCCTCTCTCGCTCCCTCCCTCCCTTTCTCTCACTCTCTCCCTCTCTCTCTCTCCCTTTCCTCCTTTCCAACACTCTCTAAAAATCAATCGGAAAAATATTCCCTAGAGAGGATTAACAAACAAAACCATAAAAATTAAATAAAATTACCAAATGGTCGAGCAGTGCCTCCTCTGGGTATATACACACAGAAATGGAAAGCGGGGTCTTGAAGAGATATTTGGGCACCTGTGTTCACAACATGTCAGATGGAAGCAGCCACTGAGGAATGTGCCTGGAGAGATGAATGGATAAGAAGCAAAATGGAGCCTAGACATGTACCATGGAATTGTGTTCAGCTTTAAAAAAGGAAGGAAATTCTGACACGTGCTCCAACATGGATGACAACCCTTTGAGGATATGATGCCTCATGACATCAGCCAGGCCCAAAAAGGTTCATTCTTGGCGGTGGAGGGATGACCATGTGTTCCAGCCCCCCAAAAAAGATAAGGCAGAGGACAAGGAGCCATTGCGTCTGACCACTCTGTCCCCTGGGCAGGAGACATGAGGACCTCTCATCTCACCAAGCAAGGCAAGAAGACGCAGTCCCACACGCCCCAGGTCCTGGCAGACAAGTGCCGGGACCCACATTCAATCAGAGTTGTGCTCCATGCTGGGTTGGGAGATCGAAAGGGACAAGATCGGGGAGAGTGAGATGGGGGTGTCCCCTCCCACAAGGTCACAGTGCCTGATCCCTGTCTTGCTCCAGACTTGGGTTGTATGGTCTTGACCTCTCTGAGCCTTGGCTTCCTCACGTTGGCCCATAGACAGGTAAGGTTGTCAGGTCACTCTGGGGCACTCAGTTGTTGGGGTCCAGCCCCAGCAGGTCCAGGGGTTCCCAAAGGTGTGGACGGAGTCGGCGAAGAATGAAGAACACGGAGGCAGCATTCAGGTGATCATCATAGCCAGGTTCTCCAGCCAGGTACTCCAGCCAGGTTTTCCAGCCAGGTTCTGTCGATGTTTCTATCTCTCTCTCTCTCTCTCCCTTCTCCTCTGAAATCAACAACAATCTATTTAAACAATAATAATAAAATGAAATCATGGAACTTCTGTTCAGCTTAAGAATTATATTATAAAAACAATGGTGTTTAATTTTGTGCTGTACTTTATTCAATTATTTTGCTTGACTCAAGAGGCAACCACTATATTGAATTTTGTATTTGTCATTTTCTTCGTTTATATTATATTTATCACACATGTATGCATCTTTGTACAATATAATGTTTAGCTTAGATTGTTTTTAAACTTTGTATTAACCTTTTTCACATTTATGCAAATGATTTGTTTATGCAGCATTAAATTTGAGATGTGTCCACATTGTAGTGTTTCATTAAACAGTAGTCTGCCCTTAACAGCAGTTTCCCTTTCCATAGTTTTAGTTAGTCATAGTCAATGTTGGTCCCAATATATTAAATGGCACATTGCAGAAACAAACAATTTATAAGTTTTAAATTGTGCTTAATTCTGAGTCACCTGATGAAATCTGACACTGCCCATTTCACCACTGGTCATTTCTTTGTCCAGCATATCTACGCTACCTATCTGTTAGTTACTTAGTAGCTTTCTTGATCATCAGATTGAATGCCCTGGCATCACAATCATGCCTGCAACTAACCTTTGTTTTAATTAATAATGGTCCCAAAATGCAAAAGATGTGATGCTGGCAATTCAGATATACCAAAGAGAGGCCACAAAGTGCTTCCTTTAATAGAAAAGGTGAATATAGTACAGTAGGATATTCGGAGAAAGAGAAAAAGGGAGAAGAGACCACATTCACATAACTTGTATCACAGTATAGTTTTATAAGTGTTTTTACTATTAGATATTTTTTTTATATTTTATTGATTTTTTACAGAGAGGAAGGGAGAGGGATAGAGAGTTTAAAACATCAATGAGAGAGAAACATCCATCAGCTGCCTCCTGCACACCCCCTACTGGGGATGTGCCCGCAACCAAGGTACATGCCTTTGACTGGAATCGAACCTGGGACCCTTGAGTCCGCAGGCCGATGCTCTATCCACTGGGCCAAACCGGTCAGGGCCTATTAGATGTTTATCTCTCTCTCCCTCTACCTTTTTCTCTCTATTCAATCAATGAGAAACATATCCTCTAGTGAAAATAATAATAATAATAATAATAATCCTATATAATAAAAGCCCAGCGACCAAAACGGTGGAATGACCAGAACGACTATGGCCCCTTGCACCGGCAGGCCCTACCTCCCAGCGAGCAGTTAGGGATGATCAGGCAGGCAGGCGAGCAGTTAGGGGCAATCAGGCAGGCAGGCAAGTAGTTAGGGGTGATGAGGCAAGCAGGCAAGTGGTTAGGAGTGATGAGGCAGGCAAGGGAGTGGTTAGGGGTGATCAGGCAGGCAGGCAGGTAAGCAGTTTGGAGCCAGTGGTCCCGGATTGCGAGAGGGATGTCTGACTGCCTCTCAGGTATTTTTACAGAAGCTTTATCCATTTTTAAAGTTAAAGACACTATTGCAAAGCCTAACTAAATTTATTAATATTACAGATGGCAAGTGATCCCAGAGCTATGGAGGGGGACCAGGGGTGGGGGTTCGGGGGGGCAGATACCTACTAAGTGAAGGTCCTGGTGGCTAACTGGCATTATTCTGCACAGAGGCTTCTCATACATACTGTACTTCAAGAAGAAGGCTGTGCTGAACTGCCTGCCTTTGCATTGACCTACCTGCCTGCACTGTGTTTTTGCCACCTGAACCAGCCCTTAGAAATATTTTCTGAATTCTTTTTCAACCAATATGGTTGAGGCTTTCCCCAACCAATTAGAGCTTGACAGCTCTGACCAATCAGAGCAGCTCTATTCTGACCAATCAGGGCTGTGCCTTTTGGGCCAATCAAACTATGAAGACTTGGAGCCCTCATTTGCATGAGGACAGACCAATCAGGGACCAGAGCTAAAGATACTCCCCTTTGGCTGGGATAACTAACTTTTCCTTTCTACTGAAGAATGAAAATGTGTGCTCTTGGCTGAGCTGAGGAACCTGAAGATGTCCTTCCAGAACAGAGTGAAGCCAACCATGGCAGAGTGGAACCAGCATAGCTCAAAGCACAAAGCATCAGGGAGCAGAGCAGTGATGTCTGCTTAGAGAGGAGCCTGGCCCCAGGACCACCTAGCCACAGGACTACCTGATCCCAGGACCACCTGGCCCTAAGAACACCTGGCCTCAGAGCTGTTCTAGAGCTGTGCTGTACCAAAACTAAGTTGTTTTGCACTGAATAAAATTTTCTTCTTTACTGCACCCCAAGCCAGGGATTCTTGTTGGTGGTGAATTCGTGCCAATGACCATCAGTTTACACAATATATAATTGCTTAATTATCAACATAAATAATTCAATTACACCTGACACAGGCAAGTGCTATTAAAGATTTAATGTTGATAAGAAAATTTTGTATAGTTATCAGGGCATAAATAGTTGAGCTACACTCTTTAATAGAAGCTATTGAAATGTTGGCTCCTAGAAAACAAAATAATAACAAAAACCCCATCTAAACTTTTAATTCAAATAGGAAATTATTTCAATTGTGATTTTATGAGGTATCACAAAATTTGTTGATTGTTTAATAAGTTTTAAAGATATGTAAGAATTCCCTGAGATTCCTCTTTATTTGTGTGTATTAAATATAATATATGTAAAATAATTAATATTTTGCTATTTTATTGTCCTTAAAACAGAATGTTTATATTTTATAGGCTTTTTATTCTGATATATTTAAATATTTTCACATTATTCCATCCAACATACAGACAAATGTGTTTAATATTGTGGAACTGATTTAAGTTACTAAAATTTAAGGGTCATTTATTTATTAAATACAAGGTCATAATATTATTGTGTCCTCTTATTTTATGACATATTCCATCAACCTTTCTAGGTGAAGATTGATCTGTATCCTCTTCCTGCCATCTAGATTGTCAGATATATAGTTTTATTAGGATTGACCTGTCAACCATGAGATGTTGTCAGCTATAACCCTGGAAAATAAAAATAGTTTGTATTTTTTCAGAGCTCCAATATGTGCCCAGGCAAATCTTCTAGTATGTATGATCTATTATAAGGAATCCCTAAATAGCCATTCATTTTAGTTCAAGGCCAAAACCCTTAAATTAAAATGAATGCTTGTGATGCATATTTGGCAGGTGAGTAGAAATATGCTTAAATGTAAAAATACTTCCTCTAGATACAGCGGTTCTCAACCTGTGGGTCGTGACTCCTTTGGCTGTCGAACGACCCTTTCACAGGGGTCGCCTAAGACCATCCTGAATATCAAATATTTATATTATGATTCATAACAGTAGCAACATTACAGTTATGAAGTAGCAACGAAAATAATTTTATGGTTGGGTCACAACACGAGGAACTGTATTTAAAGGGCCAGAAGGTTGAGAACCACTGCCACTATATCACTGTAAATAGCTCATTCTATGTGATCAAAGTTCCACTGTGAGAATAATTACTACCATAATTTAGAGTATATTTTTTCTCTTTTCTTCTATTAGAAGTTGTTTAGACCTTGAAGAAATCATTGTTTGTATTTGATGAAAAATTCTCTAGTTCTTATATTTCTTGGCTTACTGATGTATTGCTTTACTGCTAAGGAAATTAGTTAATAGGTATTGTTATCATATGAAAGTAGTAATGCTAGACATTGTGAAACTAAATAATTAAAGTGATAAATGAAGCAGAATCCCTGCTTAAGGAGCTCATAACTTAGTAAGTCTGTATTCCCCTGAGGCCTCTAAATATATCGTGTAAGAAGTGATCTTTAAAATGGCTGTCCTATGTAATGACTAGCATCAAACAAGGGTATACTGATGATTTTCAAAGGCTAAACTGAATCCTATTAATTTTTCCTACCTTCTACTGTATTTTCTAATTCCTTTCTGATATCTTTAACATCCAATTTCTTTCTATAGTCACCTCTGCAAAAAAACCACACACATTTGACCCATGCTTAGTGCAGCTCCTCTTCCTTTTATTTTTACTGAGCAGCCAGATGGTGTCAGGTCCCCAATTGTTCATAATGTCCACGTAAGCATCACCCCTGGTCCTGAGCCTAATCCTACCTTTTGATTGACATTCTAAAAAAGGATCATAGTGATGGAGCAAAAGAGAATAGGACACTTACAATTCATATTATTAATAAACACTCTTCCCTAATGATTTACATTAGTTTTCAGAAACCCTATGAGAACTATAAAATATTTGTACTTAAAGGAATGTTTTAATTAAAATTTTGTTTTTCCCAAATTCATCAATTCAATGTATTGTATTTCTTTTATATTTTAATCTACTTTATTTAATTCATATACAAAAAAATCTTGACTGAATTACACAACTTGTGTCCATGTATTTGATAGGAGTCCATTTTCAAGGTGAACCTGGAAGACTAGAGTCAGGATATCATCAATGAAGGTCAGGCTATTCTTGTGAGTATTTAAAAGGAAGTAATAGCTGAGCAACCAGAGTTTATTGTGCATTTATTGTCTAAAGTAATTAAATCTTTTTTGAAGAAATGTGGGATATCATAGTCATGAAGTAGCCTGTGCCTATTTTTTCAGCCTCTTATTTTGCTTCCTTTTACTGCCTTTTACTTATCCTTACACATACATTTGTTTTCTTGGGTTACTAGGTTATTAATACCTCCCCAAAGGCATAATGAAATTTCATAACTCACTATATATATTTTTATTTTGCCACATAACCAGGAGCTCTTCTTATTCTTTTCAGCTTAAGGTCATTCTCTTTAGGCTATAAACATAGCTTATTAAGTCATCTTTATGCATCTTTGTTGTTATAGTTCCCACCTTAGTGCACACCTATTATAGTGATTACATATAAGTTTAATTAATTTATCTGGCTCTTTTGCTATGTTGGAGCTCCTTGAAGGCTGAAATTGTGTTTCATTCAATTCTCAATTAACAGAAGTTGCCATTTCTATTCAACATAGTACTAAAAATTCTAAACAGAGCAATTAGGAGACAAAAAAATAAAGGCATCTAAATCAGAAAGTGAGATGTAAAACTCTCTATCATAGATGACATGATATTATATGTACTAATTCTTAAAGACTTGGGGGAAAATTGTTAGAACTTATATTCAGTGCAGTTCATTTAACAAATTAAAATTAGTTGCATTTGCATACACTAACAATGAACTACCCCCTCAAAAAATTAGAAAACAATGCTATTTACAATGGTGTCAAACATAATAAAATACGTAAAAATAAGGTTAACCAAATAAATGAAAAGTGTGTATACTGAAAACTACAATATATTGATGAAAGAAATAAAAGAAGACAATTGAAAAGACACCCCATGTTCATATATCAAAAAAACTTAATATTTTTAAATGTTCATACCACCCAAAACTATCTTTAGAGTCAATGTTATCCCTATTAAAATCCCAATGACATTTTGTAAAGAAAGAAAAATCTTAAAATTTATATTAGGCCACAAAAGACCCAGAATGGCCAAATTGATCTTGAGAAAGCACAACAAAGCTGAACGCATCATATTTTCATAATTCAAGATGTTACAAAGCTATGGTAATTACAACACTTTGACACTGGCATAAAGATAGACATAGAGACTAGTGAAACAGAATACAAAAATATGTCCAAGCTTGGATGGTTAACTGATCTTTGACAATGATATCAAGAATACACAATGGAGAAAGGAAAGTCTATTCAACAAATGATGTCAGAAAAACTGGATTGGATTTCCAGGTGCAAACATATGAAATGAGTACCGTGTCTTACACCTTATATAAAAATCAATTCAAGATGGATTAAAAACTCAAACTACAAAAATACTAGAAAAAACATAGAATAAAATATTGATATTGTTCTTATCAATTACACTTTGGCTATGACACCAAAACACAGAAAATGAAAGCAAAAATAGACAAGTGGAATTATCTACATACTAGAGGCCTGATGCACAAAATTTGTGCAAGAGTAGCCCTTCCTTCCCCCAGCTGCCAGCACCAGCTTCCCTCCTGCACCCGGGACCGGGGCTTCCTTCGCAGCCCCAGCTTCGTCCGGAAGGTCGTCTGGAAGGACATCCATTCTAATTAGCATATTACGCTTTTATTATTATAGATATAAAATGCTAATATGCTAAGTGTCCATCCGATCGGTTGCTATGATGTGCACTGACCACCAGTGGCAGATGCTCAACACAGGAGCTGCCATAAGGCGCACTAGCCATTTACAAACACACCACGGAACTGATGCCCACAAAGCATCACTCAGCTTCCTTCAAGTGGGACACAGGCCCCGCCACCACCCCAGAGTGACAGCCCACCAAATCGCAGCTGACACTGCCAAGAACCCATGGAGCAAAAAGTAGACTACAGCCCAGACCAGCCCAGAAAAGGTGGCTGTGGGCACTGGGTAATGACGACCCGTAGCAATGCCTGGCTTCCTCTCCCAAGCGACTACCCTCCTTGGAGTTTCTTCAGCCAAGGAACACAACTTGCTTTATAGGCAGGTGCAAACATTTTACACTTTAATCAAATGTCTGTGTAGCATTTTCCCATGCCTCATCTCATTTGATCCTCACAGAAGTCCTGGAGTAGGTAGATAGGAGACTCAGTGGAATCCTATTTTCTTTTCATTAGTCAGAAAAAGGAGATTTAGAAAGTTTAGAAACTTGACCCTACTGAAAAGATGTAAGAAATGGTGAACCTTGAAAATGATTTCAGGTTTTCTCATTACGCAGAATATAGTCAAACACTGCTGCAGTTAAATGTTTTACCCTTTGTTCTCCCTGCGTAATCTACAATCATCATCTGCTTCGTGTTGATATTCACTTCTGTGTTACTGACAATTACCTGAAAGAGAAGTTAGGGTGCTTCACTGGGCTGGAAAAAGTTTAGCTAAATCAGAAAACAGGTCTAATTAAGCAAGTTTATTTTATATCTGTAAAAGGCTAAGTTGACTCGCACAATCACAATACATATAGAGCTCTTGCTGGCACCAGTCTCACACATGTGTTTTGATCTGTCATTGTTGATCTTGAATTTGGTTGACACTTCTATTATAGAGAAAGGGTGAATAGTGATATTAAAATATTTCTTTTAATTAATTTCCTTTCAATGTGCATGAATTCATGCACTGGGCCACTAGTATAAAACTGAAAAGCTTCTTTCTGCAGAGTAAAAGAAACAATCATTTCTCTCAATTTAAATACTTAATTTTGAATTGTTATCCTTTTGACCTCAATATTCCAGTATAACTCAGCTTGCAAGTTTCACTTTATCTTTATAAGTGTGAAAACTAATTTCTGTTAGCCCTAGGCCATCAAAAGACTCCATCAGTGCTGAACCAGTCTCTCCACAGTTATCACAAAAGAGATGGAGAGAACACCGACACATTTAGATCCATGCAAAAATTTTGAGTTACAAGAACAACTTTATTTTTAAAATTCAGGAGATTTTCTTACTATCATTTTAGGTAACATCAAATTTCAGAATAATTCCTTTATGAAGAGTTACACAAAATATTCTCTATGTTGGGTAACATTGTAAATTAATTTTTATGTATTTCTACCTAATTTGTTCCATATCTGATAAACTTCTGATGTTTTTGCTCATAAGGTAGTAAAATGTCAACTGTTAACTAGTTGACAAGATATATCATTTGGACAAAGATACCATAATATTGCTTTAAATGAAATACAGTCATAATGATATTTAGCTTTGAAAACTATTTTTGAGCACACTTTCCTACTGGGTTCATTGAATATCAGAATTGATATTGGCAATGTAACTCTAAGGTAAAAAGTAAAGTGGCCTTCATAAAGTTATTTCTTGTAGCAAGTTACATCAAGGAACTACGAAAATGGCCTCAAATTACTTCTTTAAAAAATATTTGCAGTCCTTTTATTGATAAAATATAACTGAGATATTTATTTTATACATTTAAATTATCTTGAGATTTGACAATATCATTTAGCTATTGTGTAATCCAGAAATGAAACTATACAAAATAGTTTTAGAAACACATGTATTTCTACCTGCACATACACTTACAAATCATACAAAGATACATATTTGTTTTAAAATAAAGGCTTTGAAAAATGAAACCATTTCACCTAATTACCAAGGTGGGACAAGAAACCTTTCATACAAAAATAAAAATTAAAGTAGAAATAACATTTTCAACTTAGTTTTCTAATGTCTTCAAAATCACATCAATTTTAAAAATCACTACTTTTGAGAACAAAACTATAACTATTCCCCTCCCATTTCTGTTATGCTTATACTAAAACATAAAAAGTACTCTAAAAACAATAACTGCAATTCTTACATTTTAAGCCATTTTAATATAAAGGATAGCAATTCAAATCATTTTTACATTTCTACTTAAGTTTATGTTGTACTGGAATTATTTTACATGGAAGGATTAGTATCATGACAATACTTTAGGAGCAGTCTTAGACATCCACATCTACATTAATGGACATTTCAGTTTACTTAAATACATTTTCTAGTATGCACCAAATTATCTACACAACAAATCTATAATGCTAATCTGTTTTGAGAGAAGATAGTCAGTATTTACTACTACTGCCTTTTGAAAATATATTGACTTTTTAAAATACTTAAATTAGCCATATTACTTGGTAATAACATTTGAGGAATACATGAAAATTCTTCATTGACTATTGAGTCTCTACATGACTACTTTTTAAACACATTTTTTAATAAAGAGAAAAAGTGTTTGTCATTTTAGCCAGTGGAGCAGAATTTTAAGATGAGAAGTAACAAGGATAATATTTCAATGCTGGTTTCTAAGCTACAAATCTTGTTTCTTATAATAATAATAACCAATGTTAGAGTCTTTGAAAATCATGATTACAATTAAAAGCTTGGAACAGCATGATCAAGCTAATGGCAACCTCTTGAATCCCATTTTAAGTTAGTTCTGCTTCCAAATAACACTTTTAAATGGTTTCAAATAACATAGCTGATTAGCCAGCATCAGTCTAAGAATTTTTTTCAATGTTCCGCTGTGTAACTTTTGGCATCAAAAAGGATAGTAAGCACTTTTGCTTTGTGATGAGTAAAAAAAAAAAAATCAAGTACTAAAATACGAGTGGTTTCTATAACAGGGTAAATATCCTTATTTAAGTAATGTTCTCCCCAAAATTAAAGTAACATTTTACTTCTCCCTCTGAGAGTTTATTAAGGAAAGGAAATCACAATTTTTTTTTCAGTTGAGGTGAAAAAACTGCTTCATAAGTTTATATGTTGTAAGCCACTGCTTGAGAGGGAATGCAGTAAATGTAGTTCAGAGATAAACTACTATATAATACTTTTCCAATCACATGGTGTCCATAGACATACTTCATAATCTCCCTCATGGTAAAAGTGCCTACTTTTCAAATTCTGGAAGAACAGTTCCTAATTGCATTAGCCTAGGAGCTACATCAAATGGGTAGGATATTGTCTGTGTTATTACTCCAGCAACACCACCACAAAGTAAGCTTATGTGAATTTTCAAAACTAAGACATTAGGATTGTCTGGTGAAGGTCTGCCAAGAAGGATGGGCACATGGGAAAGCCCAACACTCTTTAAGGTACCAAAAGTGAAAAATGAAACACCTACCTATGGAGCCTATCTTAGCGTAGCAGGCATCAGGCCTCTGTAAAATCCAAGGAACCACCTTTCTTTGCATAAATTGTTTTAAATGCTTAAATAATTCCTGTGTAAGTGTGTTCCCTTTTCACCCAGAACGTTAGGTGTGCTCTGACCATGTCAAGAGGGTAAATACGGTCACTGCTATTACACCTGCCATGATCCCGCTATTAATCTGTGCACATGACCAGAAGTTCCCAGCTTTGTAGTTATTAACGTTTTATAATGCTCAAACACCACAAACTGGATTGCACCGTCAAAAATGTGAATCATGCCCAGCTGGTGTGGCTCAGTAGTTGAGCATCGACATGTGAATCATGAGGTCACAGTTAGATTTCTTCTCAGGGTTTATGCCCGGCTTGCAGTCTCAATCCCAAGTAGGGGGCGTGCAGGAGGCAGCCAATCAATGATTCTCTCTTGTCATTCTCTCTCTCTCTCTCTCTCTCTCTCTCTCTCTTCTGCTCTGAAAACAATAAAAATGTATTTGAAAAAGTTCAAATCATCATTGCACCCTTACCTTTATACAAGGTATCCCTCCTTTTGGGGAACAGCATGCAATGCATAAAACACTCCTAAATGTTTATAATGATGATTGTGAGCTTATAATAAAGATTTTACTCAATCCCAAGAAGCAACTGTTGTTTTAGCACAGCATCTCGCAATACCGCTGGCCAGGAATGAGCCACGCCAGTGTAAGTCTCTGTCTGCGGTGGACCCTCTGGCTTCTGCCTCCTGCCACATCTCTGGAGGGCATCCCAAGAAGGGGTCAGCGGCTGCCAGGGCCACCACCATCAGGACCAGGGCAGAGTTTGGAGCTTTAGTCTCCAATTTACCATCAAGGGCTGGGACCATGGCCATTGCTGGCGTTGACACGGCACCGACAGCCCTGCGGTCGGGGTGGAGTCTCAAATCATGTCTCAATTAAAGCAATTATTTACATCAAAATCATTTTATCAAAGTAATAAGTTTCTAATGTCATTATTGAATAATTAATCCCAGATTATCAAGAATGAATATACTCTCTATTCTTTAAATAATTCATAAAATCCATATTCTTATGTGAAAAATCAATAAGTCTACCTCTTTAACCTAGATAATGATTATTCTATTTTGATACCAGAGTTGGGTTCAAATTAAGAGTTAATCTTGTAGAAGTAAACATTGATGTTCTTTTTCTATGATTCTGGAAGGCAACAAAATACTCCTATTCTTTCCTATTTCTAGTGATCTAATTTATTTCCTTAAATTAAAAATAAAGTATAAAACTGAACCCTATATTAGGCAGATACATAAAATTTAAATAAAAATTGGGTGCTTAATGTATTTACTATTTTTCTATTATAAATGCAATTCATTCACTCTTTAGTAGATGCTTTTGGATATGTTAGCTTTGCATAGTGAAATTATCAATATTTATGTATTTTTTCAAGTATTATTCAGCATCATAATGAAAGTAAATGCCTACATCTTTATCTTCATGCATTTTGGGGAAAAGCCACTCATGTTATGAGGTGGTATGACATATCCACATAAAAATGTGTGTTTCTTAAAGGTAAAAATGAGTGTCCTTAGCAATTAGTCAGAGGTCTTTATAAACTTATCTGTACTTTGAAAGAATAAATTGAATATACAAATCTATTGCTTAAAGCCACTAGCCCTCTTTTTTTCTTTTTTCTTTTTTTCATCAATCCTGCTAGCTGCTTTTTTCCTCTCCAAAACATATTAGATTTGCTTCTATTGTAGAGCCTACATATCAGGACAAAGCACTGCACACACAGCTACAAATCATTTTAGGGGAAAAAACCTTAAAAAATAAAACTGCAGTTGCTTTCGTTATGCAGTCCCAGCTTGCGGACTCAAAGCCGGTTGGCAAAGGAGTTCTGGCCCTGAGAAGAACTTCCCCAGGTGGCTGCCCAGATTTCTGCAGCCTCCGGCCTGTGCCTCTGACCAGGCCTCTGTGGTGGAGGCCACCTGGGGACTGTGAGGGTCTCTGCTTTCAGCAGGCCTGGGTGTTGGTCCCAACGGGCAAAAAGACATTTCTAATGAATCTAGATCAGCAAAACCTTGCAGCCTTCAAGGATCTGAGAAGGACTTTACTTTTTTCCCCTTTTATTATTATTTTTTTTAAAGCCTCTTCCTCAGCTCCCACATCCCTGAGGTGGAGGAGGCACCAACCCAGTCTGCAGACCTGAACTCTGGCGTTGGATGTGTGCTCCCATCAGACAAAGGTTGGCAGGTGCCTTCCTAAGGGGATGACATGGGAAGAAGGCCCAAAAAGGTCCAATATAGCAGAAAGGAAAGGAAGAGAAAAAGCCAGGAGAACAAAGGAAAAAACCTCAAAACTATTTCCAGCCCTGGCCTTTGTTACTCAGTGGTTAGAGCATTGGCCCACACACCAAAAAGGTCACAGATTTGATTCTTGGTCAAGGGCACATACCTGGGTCACAGGTTTGATCCCAGGCCCCAGTCAGGGCTCATGTGGGAGGCAACCTAGGGATGTGTCTCTCTGCCATCCATGTCTCTCTCCCAGTCCCTCCCTTCCTTCCACTTTCTCTAAAAATCAATGGGAAAAACCCCAAAACTATTGCCACAGTTTAGGAAGAAATATGTCCCTGTTTTAGCAAATAAGGTAAAAGAAATTTGTGACTATTTTACCATGTTAGTATAAATTACCAAGGAAAAGCTATAAAATTATTTGCAGATCTCCTGTCCTTCCTAAAATTCTTGTCCTGCATTCCCTGAATTAGCTATTAGATGCATCTGTCCCTGCTCCCAGCCACTCAAAGAGCAACATCAGCACTAGGGCCAGGACTGCCTAAGTGGGTGAAGATTTCCACCCTCAGGCAGAGCGCTTTCTGTCCCACATGTGGTTGAGCATTTGGTACATTACAAAGAACACATGAAAATATATTATTGATTTCTATTTCTGGGTATTCTAAAATTTCTAGTTTTTCCTCTGCTACAGTAAATAAAATACAATCTGCTGTAGAGAAATTGAGGTAGCAGTAATTTTAGGAATCATTAAGATTATTCCAGAAGCATAAAATAAAATGTTTTCCTTATTTTGCTGCTTGACTATCTACACACCTTCCCCTCAAAGTTCCCCCAAATTTTCTGGAGGTACAGGATGATAAGAAGCTTTCCCCCCACAAAAACATATTCCTGAACGAAAAGGTAATCTTGTGCAGGATTTTCCTATTTTTGTTCTCATGTATTTTTCATGAGAGATCACAAAATCTGATGTGACATATTATCTTTAACTCATTTTTTATTTTTAAGTAAGAAAATGTTCTTCTACAAGTAATAGCTTACCTTCTCTCCTGTGAATATCCACAGTAACATGGTCAAACCTATATTATGGTGAATACCATTTAAAAACAGTTAATGGACCTTATTTTTCAGAGCAGTTTTAGGTTTATAGAAACAATGAGCAAAAAGAATAGGGAGCTCCCATATAACTCCTCTCTCACTCCACACAGTTTCCTCTACCATTAACATCTTGTATTACTGTGACATACTTGTTAAAATCAATGATATATAATTGATACATTGTTATGAACTAAAGTCCAAAATTGGGGTTTACACTTTGTGTTGTATTCGTTGTATTTTGAAAGAAGCATAGTGTCATGCCTTCACCATTATAATATTACCAGAGGCCTGGTGCATGAAATTTGTGAACTGGGGGGGGGGGGCCCTCTGCCCAGCCTGAACCCTCTCTAATCTGGGACCCCTCAGGGGATGTCCGACTGCTAGTTTAGGCCCGATCCCTAAGCTGGCAGTTGGACATCCCTCTCACAATCCGGGACTGCTGACTCCCAGTCGCTCGCCTGCCTGACTGCCTGATTGCTCCTAACTTCTTCTGCCTGACAGCCTGATCACCCCCTAACCACTGATCAATGCCTAAATGCCCTCCCCTGCTGGCCCAGTCACCCCCAACTCCCCTCCCCTGCCGGCCATCTGTGGCTTTGGGCGCCGCCTTCTTTGAGGGTGTGGCAGTCAATTAGCATATTCCCTCCTTATTGGCTGTGGGTGCCACCATCTTTGTGATGGTGTGAGGGTCAATTAGCATATTCCCTCTTTATTAGATAGGATACAGAACAATTTCATTACCCTAAATGTGTCCTGTCCTCCAACTGTACATCTCTTCTACTTCCCCCCAAAATTCTGGCAACAAATGACTTTTAAAATTGTCTCTATACATTTCCCTTATCCAGAATGTCATGTAGTTGGAATCAGACAGTAAGCAACCTTTTCATATTAGCATTTTTCACTTAGCAATATGCATATAAAGTTCTTCTATGTATTTTTATGGCTTGGTAGCTTAATGCTTTCTATTGCTGAATAAATTACATTATCTGGACCATATCACAGTTTGTTTATCCACTTACTTATTGGTTGCTTCCAATTGGGGGCAGGTAAGAATAAAGCTGACATAAACATTAATGTGCAAGTTATGTGTGCATATAAGATTTTAATGCATTTGTTAGTGATTCCTAGAAACATCTGAAGTGTGCTTGTTGCATCATTTAGTAAGGCAGTTATTTTGTAAGAAACTACCAGCCTATCTCATAAAGCAACTGTTGCATTCCAGGAGCAATGAATGAGAGTTCCTGTTCCACATCCTTGCTAGTATTTGGTATTATCAGTGGTTTTAGATTGTAGTCATTCTAATAGATGCATAGTGGTATCTCTTTGTTTTAAATTATAAATCACTCAGGATATATAATGTCAAACATTTTTTTTCACTTACTTATTTGCCATTAATCCATGTTTTTTGGTGAGATGTTTATTCACATGTTATGCCGATTTTTAAATTGGATTGTTTATTTCCTTATTATGTCTTAAGAATTATTTTTATACTTTGGATACAAGTCCTCTGTCAGATAGGTGTTTTGAAAATATATTCTCCCAGTTCATAACTTACCTTTTAATTATCTTAACAATTTCTTTTTATTTTTCCCAGAGCAGAAGTTTTTTATTTTAATGAAGTGCAGCTTATCAATTTTATCTTTCATTGATCATGCTTTTGGTGTTGTACCTGAAAACAAATCATTACCAAACCCAAAGTCACCAAGATTATCTTTTATTTTAGCTTCTACGAGTTTTATAGTTTGTGTTGTACATTTAGGTCTATAATCCATTTTGAGTTAGTTTTATTAAGGTCATATTATTTTTAGTATAATTTATTCCTGGTTTTCCTGCTATAATATAAACTATAAGAGAACAGCAACTATTCTCTACTTTAAATTATATCCCAAATACCAACATCAGTAAGTATTTTTAAGGAATAAATGGGAGAAATGATAGCATGAATATGAGTTAATTCTGTAACTATGCTATTTATTCCTAATTATTTAGTTATGTCATTTAATTTTCTTACTTTGAAGTAACTTGAGTAATAAATCACACTATAAGAAATATATCATAAAGGGAAATATATAAAATGCTATAACTTATTTAGTTCCAAGTATTACAGTGTTTTGTTTTGTTTTCTATTTTATGCTTCTCATTTTAAAATAGGAGGGAAAAAAGAAGCATGCAACTTCTTTTGCAAACAATAATAATTTATAAAGAACCGATATTTACTAGTATAATAATACTTATAATATGAAAATCTCCATAAGCTTTTATCTAAAATATTTATAACCTTTTATTTTTAAATAAAAGTAAAATAAAATACAAGAAAAATGCATGTTTGAATAGAGGATAGCACAATTATTTGGATATTTTAGATATATGTTGCTTACAATGAACAATTAAAGATTTGTGCCAAATGTTGTACATAAATTATGCTCAAACAAGTTCAACCACAATTCTTACAAATTATCCAGGTATACCTATCTTTGGACATGACAAATTAAGTTACACATTTAAGGGAATGGCATTTTTCTATATAAAATTTTTGTATATCAACATGCTTGCTCAGTATTTTAATACACCAATACAGAATTTAAACTGATCTAATGGAAATGCCTTACCCTTTAACAATGTCATAAAATTGGGTCCAGAAAGCACTTTAGAATGTTCTGAGTAATTGAAACAGGGCTTATATAATTTAAAATGCCCCTGAATGAGACAGTAAAGACCACTTAGAGAACAATTCAGCAGTATATGGCAGCTAGGGGATTGTAGAGTAAACCTGTTTGGAATTGACTTGTAGTAAAATCTGTATGGAATAAAACATAAGAGAACACTTTATTTTGATATCTAAAAGCAACTAATAATGTAATAAAAATAAATAAGGAGTATAGAATGAAAGATACTCTAAAAAGATAATATTTAAACATTGATTCAAAATCCTACTATTAATTTGTATATTAAATATATACTAAGAAGAAAAATATTTATTCAGTGCTATGTTTTATTTTAAATTGAAACACCCAATGTATTCATGGTCAATCTAATCCTATACAATAAAGAGGTAATATGCAAATTGACCATCACTCTAACACACAAGATGGCCACCCATATGTGGTTAAAGATGTCCGGCAGGGGAGGGCAGTAGTGGGTGACCAGGCCTAAACAGAACAGGCCTAAATGGACAGTGGAACATCCCTCTCAAAATCCAGGACTGCTGGCTCCCAACCGCTCGCCTGCCTGCCTGCCTGATTGCCCCTAACCATTCCCCTGCCAGCCTGATCGATGCCTAACTGCTCCCCTGCCAGCCCGATTGCCCCTAACTGCCCTCCCCTGCAGGCCTGGTTC
>NW_005371168.1:1225805-1237881 GCF_000412655.1 Myotis brandtii
CCTGCAATCCTGGTCCCCCCCAACTGCCCTCCCCTGCCAGCCATCTTTTGTCTACATGGGGGTGGCCATCTTGTGTGTTGGAGTGATGGTCAATTCGCATATTGCCTCTTTATTATATAGGATTATGATTCTCTTTTATAATAGAAGATTGCATACAAACACATGCACATTTATATCTATCTATATAAAGAGGAAATATGCAAATTAGGCCCAGGCGCCTTAATGGGTCACGACCACAGGAGGAGATTGCATGTGCAGGTGAGGCCTTGAGTGGAGATGGACAGAGACAGGGACGGGGGGCTGACCTGCAGCCTCTGTGGCCGAGCAGAGGCCTGGAGAGGAGATGGCGGGCCTGCCTTCTGTGGAAGCAGCGCGGCTCCCTGCAGCGTGCTGCGGTTCCCACTGGCTCCCATGGAAGCAGCAGGCAGCCTACTGCACGCAATATCACACGATAGACTACTAGTCCTAACTAATAAAAGAGTAATATGCAAATTGACCATCACTCCAACACACAAGATGGCCGGCAGGTGAGGGCAGTTGTGAGTGATCAGGCCTGAAAGGGATGGCAGTAGGGGGCGATCAGGCCTGCAGGGGAGGGCAGTTGGGGGGGAATGGGCCTGCAGAGGATGACAGTTGGGGGGGACCCAGCCCTGCAGGGGAGGGCAGTTGGGGGAAACCAGGCCTGTGGGGGAGGGCAGTTGGGGTTGAACTGCCCTGTGGGGGAGGGAAGTTGGGGGGGACCCAGCCCTGCAGGGGAGGGCAGTTGGGGGAAACCAGGCCTGTGGGGGAGGGCAGTTGGGGTTGAACTGCCCTGTGGGGGAGGGAAGTTGGGGGGGACCCAGCCCTGCAGGGGAGGGCAGTTGGGGTGAACCAGGCCTGTGGGGGAGTGGCTAAGGGGTGATCAGGCTGGCAGGCAAAAGCAGTTAGGGGCAATCAGGCAGGCAGGCAGGTGAGAGGTTGGGAGCCAGCAGTCCTGGATTGTGAGAGGGATGTCCAACTGCCCAGTGGGATTGGTCCTAAACGGCAGTCGGACATCCCTCGAGAGGTCCCAGATTGAAGAGGGTGCAGGCTGGGGTGAGGGACACACACCCTTGTGCACGAATTTCGTGCACCTGGCCTCTAGTATATATATAACTGTATAAAATACTAAAAATGAATATTTAGGCACAAATAATGTCAAATTTTCCTTTTTAGTTTTTGCTGATAATTGTTGCCTAAGGGTATTTTCCCATTGATTTTTGGAAAGATTGTAAAGGAGAGAAGCAGGGAGTGAAGTAGGGAGGGAGAGAGAAAGAGAGAGAGAGAGAGACAGAGAGAGAGAGAGAGAGATCTATGTGTCCTCTATATCCATTGGTTAACTCCCACATGCATCCTGATAGGGGGCCAGGGATCCTGCAACCCAGATACATGCCCCTGACTGGGAATTGAACCAGCGATGCTTCTGTGTGCAGCCAATGCTTTATCCACCGAGCCACACCAGCCAGGGATGAAGTTTTACTTTTGAGCATCAATTGTGTACTTTGAAAATATTGAAATTTTTTGTTTAAATTTCTCCTCTTATTGTTAATTATCAGAAGGCAAAATTTATTAAAGAAGAACAAACTTTGCCCAGCTGGTATTGCTCAGTGGTTGAGGGTCAACCCATGAACCAGGAGGTCTCAGTTTGATTCCCCATCAGGGCACCTGTCGGAGTTGAGGGCTCAGTCCCCAGCCGGAGGTGTGCAGGAGGCAGCTGATCAATGATACTCTTTCAGCATTGATGTTTCTATCTCTCTTTCCCTCTCCCTTCCTCTCTCTGAAATCAATAAAAAATATTTTTAAAAAATTTTAAAAAATGAGTAACAGATTTTTAGAAGTAAAATGTGTCATATATAACCCTAGCCCAAGAATCATCTATGTTTTGTCATATCAATGACAACAATCATATAATCACTGCTTTGCAAGAACAAATTCCATATGAGAATAGTTCTAAGATAAACATGGCTCAAGTCTTCCAGATATTTGTACCAATTGGTCTCAGCTCTTCTGTATGGTAAGACATTTACTCCTTCTTTTAAATAGAAATCATTCAAATATCTGAAGAGAGCAGAAATTCTCAATCTCTTTCCAGCTCATTCATTTACTGCTAACCCCCTTTCTGACCCCACCCAATGCACAAACACATTGCCTACTCTTCTTCAGGTAGAGCAGAGGTTCTGCATTCATTTCTCTTCAAATGTGTTTTGAGTCCCTAGTTTATAATGACTGCTCCACTTTCCAGTACTCAGTTGTTTCTTAATGTGTCTCTGCGAAAAACAACAAACCTCTGTCCAGGTAGCATCTGTCTAAATTAGTCTGAGGTGGCATCCTGACCTCTCTCTAGCTAACCTTACTATCACCAAGGGAAATATAACCACAAACTGCTGGATTATTATGATTTTACATCAACTAACAACTCTATGTATAACTGACGCACTTAGCCATGACCTTCCTATCCTAGCTTCAACATTTGGTTTTAATTTTGGACTTTACAGTGTCCCTACCTAATATGGACTTGATTGATGTGGTTTCATTGAGCCCTTAGGAACTGTGATTCTGAACAATCCTCATATCTTCATTTTCAGAAATTTTATTATCAAGTTATTGTATTTCATCTTTATTCACATAGTTTACAAAAAATATTGAAAAATACAGATCCTGAAATATTACACACGGGCATTGCAATCCTTTTCCACATTATTGTTTTATAATAACCTGTATTTGCCCTGGTTGGTTTGGCTCAGGGGATAGAGCATCAGCCTGCAGACTGAAGAATCCTGGGTTCAATTCCTGCTCGGGTTACAGGCTCCATTCCCAGTGGTGGGTATGCAGAAGGCAGCCAATCAATGATCCTCTCTCATTGATGTTTCTATATCTCTTTCTACCTTCCTCTCTGAAATCAATAAAAATATATTTAAAAATAATAATCTGTATTAATTCAATCTGTTATAATTAATTTATATTTTCGGTAGGCTCTTTTGTTTGCAAAAAACAAACCGCAGTCATAATAATGTTTTTGTGATTAGAGAAATGGTATAGGGGCTGAGCTGTGCTAGCCACAAGCCACATTAAATACTGAGCACTTCAATTACAGCTAGTTTGGATTGAGATGTGCTGTAAGCTAATACACACTTGATTTTTCAAAAAATAAAGAAATGTAAAATATTTCTATACAGTTTATGTTAATTACATATTGAAGTGATAATATTTTGGATAAATAGGTTAAGTAAAATATATTATTAGAGTAAATTGTACTTATTTTCATTTATTTTATTTAACATGACTAGAAAAGTTGAAATTATATATGTGACATTTTTTACATTTCTATTTCAAAGTTTTGTTGAAGGATAACATTTTCAAAGTCCATACTCAGTATATGCAAGTCATGGGCACTGGAAGATTTAAGGCAGTTCTAGACCAATAAATAACTGCAACAGTTAATAAATCTTTCTACTAATGTCGCACAATGGCTTTCTGTCTATTTATTTTTGTTGTGCTGCTATAGAATCTCCTACATCTTCAAAGTTTTTCTTTCCCTCCTGGCTTTATACATTCACATAGTATTTATTCCTGCTGTTATATTTTATGCATAATTATGGAAAAATCATAATCTCTCTGCTTTAATATCTGACCTCATTGACATTTTGAAACACTTGATTTTTTTTTTCAAGTTTCCAAGAAAAGAAACTTGAAACGGATTGCTATAACAATGTCTTTTAGTAAGGGGGACATTAAAAGTTCTTGTATACTCTAAACATTAAGATATCATGAGAAATGTGGTAACCCTGTTTGTCTTAATTACAGTTAGTGGCATTGCACTTTTCATATTTTTACACAAAACTTAAGAAATTTAGGTGCATAACATTTGTATATAATATATTACTTCAATACAGTATATTAAATCTAAAATCTTACACATACACACTATTGCTGTGTAACAAATTAATTAAGAACAATAACAAAAAGAAACAGTAAAATATATAGAGATAGATACAGAGATAGAGAAAGAAGGTGTGTGAAAATATACCTATTTATTTTTCAAATATGAAACATCTAACTGGACAGTACATAATAAAAAATACAGAAATACTACGGATTTTTTTTTATTTACAAAGAAGGAAAATGTGTAAATGTGATATTCAAAGCTGATAGAAATGAAGTATTCTAGTTTCTTTTATATGCTATCTAGCTGATGTATTACCTATGAAAAAGTCTAACTATTCATGTGTTTCACTAAGGAACATAGTCAAATCAGTCAAATATGTGTTAATCTGAACCACTGTCAATAGACCCAAAGCAGAATTTAACTATAAAACAATTTTTCATGCACCATACCACCATAGCATGTAGACTTTCTAATTTAACCAGAGATTTATTTTAAAGATAATAAGAAGTGAAATGAATGGTCTTATACTTATGATATATATTAATAAAAATATATTAAATTTTAATTAGAATTATTGGACATCTTCAGTTGACTGGATATTTGTTGATTTTTATTTCAAATTGCTAATTTCTTCAAATTCCTTTAATCCAGTAATTTTTTCAATTTCACTGTATTAAGTTTAGTGTTTGAAGGTTATATTATTAGCCTTTTTTTCAGAAGTATTCTTATTCTTATTTTGTTTTAAACCAGGATGATTAAAGAAAACAAAAAAATATACTTTTATTGACCTTTTAAAACTTTATTTAACCTACTATAAAGAAGGAACTCTTACCATTTACAACGGCATGGATGGAACTGGAGAGAATTATGCTAAGTGAAATAAGCCAGTCAATGAAGGAAAAATACCACATGATCTCACTCATTCATGGATAATAAAGACCATTATAAACTTTTGAGCAATAATAGATACAGAGGGAGAGCTGCCTCAAACTGATTGTCAAACTGCAGCGGGAAGACCAGGGAGGGTTGGGGGGCAGGAGGGAGGAGGGTAAAAGATCAACCGAAGGACTTGTATGCATGCATATAAGCATAACCAATGGACATAAGACACTGGAGGGTAGGGGGTGGGGCAGAGGATTGTCAAGGACGGGGAAGAAAAAAAAGGACACATATGTAATACCCTTTGTAATACTCTAAGCAATAAAAAAAAATAAAATTAAAAAAAAACTTTATTTAACCTACTATAAATCATTTATTCATTTACCTTTTAAAATTCAGGAATATAGTATGTTTTAGCAGTGTCAGATGTTATATTCTAAGCAAAGATTGTGTTTTTAAAGTGTTATTTTAATTAATTTCCTGAAAAAGTAAATAAATAAAAGAATCTATATATCCCCTAATAGATTTTAAAGAAAAATAATAAAAGCTCATCTCTGGTTAAGTTCAGAAATTTCTTGTATGTAATATGGAGCCCTAGTAATATGAATCTCAATGGTTCATCAGAATCTTTCATAGCTATACCAAATTCGCATTCAAGCGCTATATTTCTCCAAATATATAAAAAGGCATTTGATTTTTATTTGATAGAAGTTAAGGTTCATTCTTGGACCTAAAATACATTTTATAAAACTGTACTCAGAGAAATTTAAAATTATTCCTTAAGATAAATTTTGGTCCATGGTTGTTGATACCCAAGTTTCTGTCTCAAATATAATTTTTACACAAAACATAATTGTCATTAATACCTATTAGGTTATACCAATACATCATTACAGAATTTTTTTTGCATATCTTATTCTCTCTTAGCTTTCATTAAATAGTAATATATTCAAAACTTCTGAACTAATAAATCATCATTTTATAATGGAGGGTGAGTATAACTCTTCTAGGAATTACTAGTATCTATTCTACTGATATTGAATATTTCTATCCTCTTCAATGACATTATACCCTGCCTCTTACCACAACACTGGACAACAAAGAGGTTATACAGTTATATAACAACTAGAGACCTGGTGCACAAAATTTGTGCACTTGGGTGGGGGGGTCCCTCAGCCTAGTCTGCACCCTCTCACAGTTCGGGACCCCTCAGGGGATGTCCGACTGACAGCTTAGACCCGCTTCCCATAGGGAGCGGGCCTAAGCCAGCAGGTAGACATCCTTAGCACTGCCACAGAGGCGGGAGAGTCTCCCTCTGCCACCACTGTGCTTGCCAGCTGTAAGCCCAGCTTCTGGCTGAGCAGCGTTCCCCCTGTGGGAGTCCATTGACCACCAGCGGGCAGCTCCTGGGTTGAGTATCTGCCCACTGGTGGTCAGTGTGCATCATAGTGACCTGTTGTTCCACCGTTCAGTCCATTTGCAAATTAGCCTTTTATTATATAGTATGCCAGATACTGAATTAAAGACACTCCAAAAAATTTTGGGCTCAAGTTTTCATAGCAGGTAGACATCCTTAGCACTGCCACAGAGGCGGGAGAGTCTCCCGCTGCCACCACTGTGCTTGCCAGCTGTAAGCTCGGCTTCTGGCTGAGCAGCGTTTCCCCTGTGGGAGTGCATTGACCACCAGGGGACAGCTCCTGCGTTGAGTATCTGCCCCCTGGTGGTCAGTGTGCATTATAGCAGCCGTTCGGTCCATTTGCATATTAGCCTTTTATTATATAGTATGCCAGATACTGAATCAAAGACACTCCAAAAAATTTTGGGCTCAAGTTTTCATAGTACTCCCCAAACTTAATTATGATTTACAAAATGATGCTTTATGTTCTATGAGGAGAATAGACAATGTTGGTACTATTTGACCATGGCACTCTAGATTTCATTGAATCAAGTGGTTTATTACCCATATAGTAATTTTTAATTTCTATACTAAGTGGTCTAAAAAAACACCATTTCATTTTCTAACAGTTCTTTAGATCAGATTTCTGTTTGGCTTAGCTGAGTACTTTGCTTAGGAGTTCACAGGCTTAAAGCCAAAGGGTTGCTGTCAATTATACTTCAATAATGATGGAAAAATTAAAGAATAGATTTTGTCCAGCTGAATTTCATAATTGCTCAGGAGTGGTGACTCATTTGTCGTTACATTTTCTCCTTTTTTTTTAGCCCTTACCTGTGGATATGTTTTAATTGAGTTTTAGAGAGAGAGGAAGGGAAAGAAAGAGAGAAAAACATTGATGTGAAGGAAAAAGATCAATCAGTTGCCTCTGGTACATACCCAGGCCAGAGATCAAATGCTCCAATCAACTGGGCCACCTGGCCAGGCCTTTTTCTCCTATTTTTAATGGGTCTTTCCATAATTATTGCCCTATGTTCCACTGTATTGAAGCATCCATCTTATTTAAAAACTGCTGTTTGAAATTTTAACCCTGCTATTTGGTTTCTGTAAATGCTTGTTTGCTTAAATAATAAGGAAATAAGACTACTCCCATTCCAAAGAAGGCCATAAACCTTCCCCAGACAAAGTTATCAGTGCTGGCACCAGGCCAAGCTTTTGGTTGAGATCTCAAAGCCCCAACACACAGGGCTCTTTAAGAATTTGCAAAGGGGACTGGAAAAATCCCATATTTGGGAGACCAAGAAGGCAAAAAGATATAAATAGGAAAAGTTCTTCCATGTTGGGGCCCAGAATTTGAAATACAGTTTTCTCTCGGCCCATACGTAATAATAATAAAGTGTAACTCCATCTCTGTAAGCGTTGCTTGATTTATTCCGGTTCTCTGTAACATTAAATTTAAAGTTAACACCTTTCGTACCACGAGTTTTCTCGTGTTTCGCGCGCCATCTGTTAAGGACCACTCACGAGTTTTCTCGTTTTTCACGCCCATGGAAAAAGGAGCTAATCTAGATACTTATGTAAATTTTGTTTGGTCCCTCTTCATAGAGGAAAATGTTTTACGCAGTACCATACATTAAAAAAGTACTAGGAACTTTAATTGTTTAATTGTTTTTGTAAATAAAAATGTTATAATTATTGAAAAATGACACCTAAAGTGCATTATGATGATTTAAATAACGTGCAGTTTGCCCGAAAACGTGCGGTCCCTGGCATATGTCTTAGAGATTTCTATGTGGTACGAAAGGTGTTAATGACTTGTTTTCTAGGTTAACAGGTCAACAGATCAACTGACCACCAGGTCAACTGACCACCAGGGGGCAGCTCCTGCATTAAGTATCTGCCCCCGGTGGTCAGTGTGAGTCATATCGACCAGTCGTTCCACCATTCGGTCCTTTTGCATATTAGCCTTTTATTATATAGTATGCCAGATACTGAATCAAAGACACTGAAAATTTAGCCTCCAGATGGATTATATCAAGGACTTTCTCCAAACACAAATTATGTGTTTAGATGATAAAATTTGGAACTTTTGAACTGATAAAAAATTTAAATGAGATTTGGGACATTGATAGCATAATGGGGCTGAGACTTGAGGGATTTGGGCATAGGGTGAATGTACTTTGTATGTGGGATAGATGTGAGTCTTTAGGGGCCAGAAAGTAGATTGTTGGTAGGCTGCATAACACCCCCAGCCACAAAATATGTCCATGTTTTAATCTCTGGAAATGAATATGTTACACACGGGAAAATGGACAATGCAGATTCAATTAAGTTAAGTGCTTTTGAATGGGTGATTATTCTGGATAAACCTTATGGACCCAATGTAATCACCAGAGTCCGTACAAGAGGGCACAGGAGGGTCAGAGTTTAGAGGGAGAGCAATGTAACATCAGAAGCAGAGGTCAGAGAGAGTGTGTCATTAAACGTGTTACACCGCTGGCTCTGGAGATAGCAGATGAACTCTGGTTCATGGAATGCTGGTGGCTTCTAGACTGAAAAAGCAGGGAATCATATAAACCTCTGGAACAGACACACTCCTTTCTACACCTTGATTTTAGGGCTTTGATATCCAAACAGCAAGGTAAAATTTTTCTGTTGTTTTAAAGCCATGAAATTTGAGGTAATTTGTTTGTAGTAGGAATAACAATGTATACTGTTTGCATCCTGCCAATAGATTCTAGGGGTGGGAGTTTGAATGTTTCTTTTATTTTATACTCACTCTGACCTTTTCAGACCAAGTTAGCTTATAGTGAGAAAATGTTCACAAGGATCTTGTCAGGTGTGCATAGATTTCATGTGGTTTTGAACCAATCAGAAAAAAAAAATCTTAACTAAAGATATCTCTAAAATAATACCTTCTCTATTTTTGGCTTCTTCTGCTAGATGGATAAAAAAACACCTTTCAGCTTCTTAGAAGTCCTCTATTTTGAGTGAGAAGATCTGAGGCACATCCTTCATCTCTCGTGAATGGACTGTGATTTTTTTTTTACCTTTCAGTAGTTTCAGTTTGTACAGGAACACACTTGATTTTTTCCTATACCTCACTTTTGGAAACAGTGTCTTAATTTTATCACATTTTGCCATCTGGGTAGGTTTTGAATTTCTCAAATTATCAAGTCTTCCTCTGCTTGATTTGTTTTGTTTGTTTTATAGCTCAACAGTTATTCTCTCAATTTATCTCCCCCCTCCCATATCCTATATAATAAAAACCTAATATGCAAATTTTCCCCTCAACCGGGAGTTCGACCACTTGCTATGACATGCGCTGACCACCAGGGGGCGGCGCAGAATATGGTTGACGTTGGCGACACAGTGCTGGCAGTGGGCGGCAGTGGAGGCACTCCAGACCCTGATGGGCCCTGACCAGAGTGGGACCAGGGCAGGATGGTGGAGCAGATGAGTGGGTGGTGCTAGGCCAAGGAAGGTTTGAGCCACTGGTTTCCAGGTGGGGGACCATCACCCTGCCGATTCGATTGCAGGGCAACAAGCAGAGGCAGTGGGGGGTGGGGCTGTTGCCCAGCTCCCTCAGCACCTTGGAGCCTTGACGGTGGCAGCAGTGGGAAGTGGAGGGGGGCAGTGGCGCCATCGGCGGGGCGATAGAGCCCCACAGGCAGTGACCAGTGGCAGTGGCAGAGGGGGGAGGGCAGGCAGCCAAGGGAAGGGAGGGAGTACCCAGCTGGCAGTCGGCAGCCACTAGGGACTCTACCAGTTCACGATTTTTGTGCACTGGGCCTCTAGTTTTACTATAAGCAGCAAGAAGAAACCAGGCCACATCTATAACACTTTGCTTGGAAATCTCCCCAGTTAAATATCTAAGTTAATTGTTATAAATTATGATTTCTACATAAATGGATGAGACAGGTGTTCTAAACTTTCTTCCACTACATAACAAGGATTCTTCTACCTCCAATTTCCAATAACATGCTACTTATTTCCTTGTGAGTCCTCAACAATGTCTCTAATTATATTTCTCCTAACAGTTTGTTCAAGGAAATCTAAGTTTTTTATCATGCAGCTTAAATTCTCCTGGTCTCCACCCACTGACCACTTACAAAGAAACTCCCATATATTGAAGATATTCATTAAGACAATACTTATTTCAGGCACCAACATTTGAGTTAATTTTCCAGAGTGTGCAGCAAGTTCCCACAAACTTAGCAGCTTGCAACTATACTGATTTATTATCTTACCGTTCTGTCGGTCATAAGTCTGATGGAGTTGGTGGGGTTCTCTGCTTACCACTCACAGAAGGCTAAAGTCAAATTATCATCTGGGCTAGGCTCTTATCTGGACACTATGGGGAAGAAGCATCACCCAAGCTCATTAAGACAACTGGAATAATCCAGTTCCTTGTGGCTGTAGGTATGAAATAGTATTTCTTTGCTGGCTCTCCCTTATGGTTTGGTCTGCATCTGTGAGCTGTCTGCATTTGTTCTTGTGAAACTACCTTCTCTTCAGAATAGCAAGATGCGGTGAATCCTTTGCACACTTCTAACATCTCTGACTTCTGTCACCAGCCAGAGAAAACTCCCTACTTCTGAAAGAATCATGTAATTGGATGAGACTCACTGATGAATCTGTGTTTTGCCATATAATACAATATAAACACAGGGCTATACCACAGGGCAAAAAACCATGGGGCCATCTTAAAACTTTACCTGTCACATACATTAATTTTTAATTCAATTATTTGTTTAGTGACTACCTCTTGGAAAGCATGATTTTAAATATAATATATTAAAGTTAAAATGTTAGGACAGTTGATCTTCATAGTAGTTACCTGATTAGATGCCTGAAAGAAAATCTTCATAATCAATTGATTCAAACTCACTAGTTTTCAGCTTCTCCAATATAAATGAGCTTTACTGAGTATTATAGACTATACACTTCTCTACCCCAATGACTCAGTCTTTCCATAAAAAGACAAATAGCCTTTAAGTTAGAACACAGGATACAGAAAGCATTTTATTCTATTTTTTTATTTCATAGAGAAAGGGAGAGGGAGATAGAAATATCAATGATGAGAGAGAACCATTGATCGGCTGCCTCCTGCAAGCCTCCTACTGGGGATCGAGCCCGCAACCTGGGCATGTGCCCTTGACCGGAATCAAATCCAGGACCCTTCAGTCCACAGGCTGACCCTCTATCCATTGACCCAAACTGGCTAGGGCCAGAAAGTATTTTAAAAGAAAATTCACATCTCCACAAAAAACTTACCCACAGATGTTTATAGTAGCTTTATTCGTAATTTCCAAAAGTTGGAAACAACCAAAATGTCCTTCAGTAGGTGAATGGATAAATCAACTGTAATACATCCAAACCATGAAATATTATTTAACACTAAAGTAAAATGAAATAGCAAGCCAATAAAATACAAGGAGTAACCTTAAATGTATATTACTAAGTGAAAGAAGCCAGACTGAAAAGGCTCCATACTGTAGTATTCCAGTTGTACGACATTTTGGAAACAGCAAAATGTCGTACAAATGGAATGGACATAGGAAAAATCCGTGGTTGTTGGGGTGAGGGAGATAAAGAGGCAAGTCAGAGAAGATTTTTAAGGCAGTGAAATTACTCTGTATGGTATACTGAAGATGGATATGTGTTATTATATACTTGGTTAAATTTACAGAATGTACAACACTAAGAGTGAATGGTAATGTAAACAAGGAACTTTGCTGATTATGATGTGTCAATTATAACAAATGTACCACTCTAATGGAGAGTATGGATAATGGGGGATACTATGCTTGTGTGGGGGTAATGATTTTATAGGAAATATTTGCACCTTCCTTCATTTCAATTTTGCTGTGAACTTAAAACCACTCTAAAATAAATAA
>NW_005371168.1:1237899-1238596 GCF_000412655.1 Myotis brandtii
ATAAATAAATAAATAAATAAATAAATAAATGGATATTCATGACCTACTTCTACCCTGTCCTAATACTAAGTATATTCTTAAGCTTACTTGTATAATTTTGACATATTATTTACTTCCCAAATAGAATTGTATTCTGTAAAGAAAAGATGTATTTTCTTGTGTATCTTCCAGCAATGATATCTAGAAACATCAGATATAAGTTATGGTGAGAATCAACTACATCCTCTACAGAATTCCTAGATATCTCACAAACTGGTCAAACACCATCAAATTTAGGATCACTTATAAAGGCCTATATGTATGTGTTGTATCTGTTATCACACAAGTCTGTGTTTGAATTCTAACTCCTCATCCTATTTTTTGCATAATATTGTATATTGATCTCACTTGAGTGAGGTTTATGTGTAAAATTAAGGGTTAATAGTGGAATTGCTTTGAAAATATACAGTATATTTCTTTTTAAAAATATATCTTTATAGCCCTGGCCAGTTTGGCTCAGTGGCTAGAGCGTCAGCCTGTGGACTGAAGGGTCCCAGGTTTGATTCTGGTCAAGGGCATGTACCTCTGTACCTCGGTTGCAGGTACATCCCCAGTGGGGGGTGTGCAGGAGGAAGCTGATTGATGTTTCTCTCTCATCAATGTTTCTAACTCTCTATCCCTCTCCTTTCCTCTCTGTTAAAAAATTAATTATATATAT
>NW_005371168.1:1239732-1240775 GCF_000412655.1 Myotis brandtii
CACTATTCTAGAAGTCACTAAATTTTGGTAGAACAGCTGGCACTTGTCAAATTGAAATAAAAATATATTTGTTTTCTCTTCTGGTGGCATAGATAGGTTAACCTAAGAAGAAAAATAAAGTTTAGAAGGTTGTGTCAATGTTTTCACTGAAAGTGTATTTATTATTTCACTGGTACATCTCAGTGAGCATTCTAGATAATATTTAGAGGAAATTTCTAATGTACATTTATTTATTTGCAGTATGTACAATAGCCATGAAATATTGTTTTCTTGAGGTTAATTGGTTGTATTCTTTCCTAAAAGAAGAGAAATGAACAAAGTGACTCTATGGGTTATTTGATGATGCTTTAAATTTATTAATAATTAATATTTTAAAATAGAGAAAGGTGCAGTTTTATTTTTTCTAACGTACCCTTGTGCTGAATTCTATTTTATATATATATTAATATATATTAATATATATATAAAATAGAATTCAGCACAAGGGTACGTTAGAAAAAATAAAACTGCACCTTTCTCTATTTTAAAATATTAATTATTAATAAATTTAAAGCATCATCAAATAACCCATAGAGTCACTTTGTTCATTTCTCTTCTTTTAGGAAAGAATACAACCAATTAACCTCAAGAAAACAATATTTCATGGCTATTGTACATACTGCAAATAAATAAATGTACATTAGAAATTTCCTCTAAATATTATCTAGAATGCTCACTGAGATGTACCAGTGAAATAATAAATACACTTTCAGTGAAAACATTGACACAACCTTCTAAACTTTATTTTTCTTCTTAGGTTAACCTATCTATGCCACCAGAAGAGAAAACAAATATATTTTTATTTCAATTTGACAAGTGCCAGCTGTTCTACCAAAATTTAGTGACTTCTAGAATAGTGCTCATAATTTTATATTTTGAGAGTCTATATTACAAAATAGTTGTCAACATTGATTTTTAGTCTAAGAGGAAGAATCAACTTCAAGCTCTAGCTTTGGCCCTTTTATTTGTTTTCATTATTGATTAAGGTATTACATATGTGTCCT
>NW_005371169.1:0-707 GCF_000412655.1 Myotis brandtii
ACTTAATGAGGGTACTCCTAAACTGGCCTTTGCTAAACATGTCCTCAATCTGACTGAGGTACGTTTGCTGAGGTCAAACCCTTCCAACTCTCCCATCCTCACCTCGTTCATGAACCATGCGCCTCCCCAGTGCTGCATATCCTTTGAGCCCCCTGCCTGGGCTGTGTCTCCCATCACCCATCCATCTGACACCCTCCACTTTTTCTAACACCACTTCTTCAAAATAGACTCACCCAGGCCATAAACCATCTTCTGTGCATGGGCCACGAAGTTACAATCACACTGTACGTGCGTGCCGGCATGTGGTATTTTGTGGAAGAGCCACACTCAATGGGCCAAAGTGCTGCATGTGTCCCAAGAGTGGCGGTTTGCTGACCACTGGTCTGGGAGAGTGTGATGGTACCTGGCCCCTGATGGTGGTGATGGAGATGAAAGACACAGTTGGATCCGGGGTTGGTATTTTAGGTGTGGCCACCTGGATTTTCTAATTTGAAGTTGAGAGAGAGAGAAAGAGAGAGAGAGAGGGGTAAGAGTCAGAGATGAGATGAAGGTATGTATTTAGCATCTGGGGATATGGAAGCACCATCATCTCGCATAAAGACATTCATAGTGGGAAGGTTTATGTTCATTGCAGATAAAAACAAAAAAAAAAACACACTTATTTTGGCCCTTTAGGGTATGAGATATTTCAGAGAGCAGTTAAAAAG
>NW_005371170.1:0-747 GCF_000412655.1 Myotis brandtii
TATCTTAATATATGATGTTATTTTGATCTGAGAAACTACCTTCCAAGCACAGAAAGGTGATACACCTGTGATTCTTTTTTAAAAAAATATATTTTATTGATTTTTTACAGAGAGGAAGGGAGAGAGATAGGGAGCCGGAAACATCGATGAGAGAGAAACACCGATCAGCTGCCTCCTGCACATCTCCTACTGGGGATGTGCCCACAACCCAGGTACATGCCCTTGACCCGAATCGAACCTGGGACCTTTCAGTCCGCAGGCCGATGCTCTATCCACTGCACAGAAAGGTGAGACACCTATGATTCTTGAAATTGGGAAATTTTGTGATTATGTCTGCAGCTTCCTGAGAAAACTATTTGATATGCAAGCTCATGGCCTATTGAAGATGCCCCCCTAATAGATTCATCAGAAATAGTCATGGCTTTAATTGGAGAAAATACATGAAATAAAAGCAGTGATCATGTATGTGCACAACTCAGAATCATTCATATGTTGAAATGATGAAGGATGGAGTTGGAACTGTTTTCTCAGTCTAGTGTCATTAGAAGGAGGTGAGTGAACAGAATTCCTACCATAGAATTTCTCTTGGGAAAGGGAAATACAACCCTGAGAGGAAACACTCATCCCAGCCTCCCCTCCCCATTCCCCTGGAAGGTCACTGTGGTCAGAGGGTGCTGGGCTCTCCCACGAATATATAACTTCCTTAATGCATTATGTGTACATTCTGCCATCAGACATCTGATTTGG
>NW_005371171.1:0-1253 GCF_000412655.1 Myotis brandtii
GCGGTCGTACGCTAATTATCATGTTTCTCTTTTATTACTGTAGATCATGCCATCTGTAAATATGACAAGTTTTACTTCTTCTTTTCCAATTTAGATGCCTTTATTTCTTCTTCTTGTCTGATTTCTGTGGCTAGGACTTCCAGTACTATATTGAATAAGAGTAGTGAAAGTTGACATCCCTGTCTTTTTCCTGATCTTAACTGGAATGCTTGTAGCTTTTCCCCATTGAGTATGATGTTGGCTTTGGGTTTGTCATATATGGCCATGATTACATTGAGGTATGTTCTCTCTATTTCCACTTTGCTGAGAGTTTTTATCATAAATTAGAGGCCCAGTGCACAAAAATTTGTGAACTCAGGGGCGGGGGGAGGTCCTTCAGCCCAGCCTGTGGCCATTCACAGTCCAGGACCCCTTGGAGGATGTCCACCTGTCGACTTAGGCCCACTCCCTGGGGGATCAGGCCTAAGCTTGCAGTCAGACATCTTTCTGGCAGCCAGGGAGCCCTCGGGGGATGTCCAACTAAAGGCTTAGGCCCCCAAGGGATTGGGTCTAAACCAGTAGTCGGATAACCATCTCGCTATCTGGGACCACTGGCTCCTAACTGCTCACTTGCCTGCCTGACTGAGAGCCCCTAACCACTCTGTCTGCCGACCTGCTCACCCTCAACTGCCCCCCACCGGCCTGACAACCCCCAATTGCCCTCCCCTTTTGGCCTGATTCCCCTTAACCACCTCTGTCTTGGCCCCACCACTATGACTTTGTCTGGACTGACATCCGGAAGGTCTCCTGGTCTAATTAGCATATTACCCTTTTATTAGTATAGAAAGAGGCCTGGTGCACAGGTGGGGGCTGGTTGATCTTCCCTGAAGGGGGTCCCAGATGAGGGTACGGGTCACCTTGGGAGGCATGGCCAGCCTGGGTGAGGGGCTGGGGTGGTTTGCAGGCCAGCCAGTCTCCCATCAGGGTGGGGGACTCCATTGGAGGGCATGGCCAGCCTGGGTGAGGGGCTGAAAACCATTTGCAGGCTGGCCATGCCCTCATCGGGGTGAGGGTCCCCACTGGGGGGGCGTGGCTGGCCTGGGAGAGGGGCTGAGGGCCGTTTGGTTTGCAGGCCAGCCAAGCCCCTGGCTTTGTCAGAAGGTCTTCAGAAGGCCTCTGGTCTAATTAGCATATTGCTTTTTTATTAGTATAGACTAGAGGCCCGGTGCACAAAAATTTGTGCACTGGGGGGGGGGGGGGGCCCCCCCCCCCCC
>NW_005371171.1:2367-8001 GCF_000412655.1 Myotis brandtii
TGATAGGGACTGGGGATCAAGCCAGCAACTGAGGTACATGCCCTTGACTGGAATCGAACCTGGGACCCTTCAGTCCACGGGCTAATGCTCTATCCACTGAGCAAAACAGGCTGCAGCTTAATTCATTTACTTTTAATCTATATGTGTCTTTATATTTAAAGTGGGTTTTGTTTTTGATTCACCCTCATAATCTGTCTTGGCTTCTGGGGCTTCTGGGTCCGGCCTGCCTTGCTGCTGGGGACCCGATCGGGTCTCGGGCGGCAAGGCAGGGCTGGCTCCTGGGGCTTCTGGGGCAGCAAGGCAGGGCCGGGCCTGCCCTGGATGTAGGCATGCTGGCGGTTTGCGCTGTCCCGCCCTGCCTGCAGTATGCAAATTAGCCACCATCTTTGTTGGTGGTTAATTTGCATATCGTGTTGATTAGCCAATGGGAGGCGTAGCGAAGGTATGGTCAATTACCATGTTTGACTATTATTAGATAGGATGGGTGCTAGATTTTATCAAATGCTTTTTCTGCATCTATTGATATGATCATGAGGTTGTTATCCTTCAATTTGTTTATGTGGTGTATCACGTTTATTGTTCTGTGGATATTTTACCAACCTTGCATCCCCGAGATAAATCCCACTTGATCATGGTGTATGATCTTTTAAATGTATTGCTGGATTCTGTTTGCTAATATTTTGTTGAGGATTTTAGCATCTATGTTCATCAGGGATATTGCCTATAATTTTTATTCTTTGTGCTGTCTTTATCTGGTTTTGGAATTAGGATAATGCTGGCCTTGTAAAATGAGCATGGAAGTCTTCTCTCCTTGAGTTTTTTGTATAGTTTGACAAGGATAGGTGTTGCTCTTTGAGTGTTTGGTAAAATTCACCTATAAAGCCATCTAATCCTGGGCTTTTGTTTGTTGTGAGTTGTTTTTGTTACTGTTTTAGTTTCACTAGTTTTCATCTGTCTATTCAGATCCTCTGTTTCTTCCTGATTTAGTTTTGGAAGGTTGTATGTTTACAGGAATTTATCTATTTCTTCCAGATTGTTCAATTTGTTGGCATATAATTGTTCATAGTATTTTCCTACAATCTTTTGTATTTCTTTGGTGTCAGTTGTTACTTCTCCCCATTTGTTTCTGATTTTATTTATTTGTGACCTCTCTCCTTGTTTCTTGGTGAGTGATGAGTCTGATTAAAGTTTGTCAATCTTGTTTGTCTTTTCAAAGAACCAGCTCTTGGTTTCATTGATATTTTGTGTTGATTTTTTAAGATTATATTTCATTTATTTCTGCTCTGATCTTTATTATTTTCTTTCTTCTGTTCACTTGATGGGCAATATTGCCCATCTCCCAGTCTTTCCCTGAAAGAGGTTTACTTGGATACTTCCAAAGTTACTGCTGATGGTCAGCTTCTAATTCAGCTAGAACTGGGGACCAGAATAAATGACTAGCAAAGCCAGAGGATACTTCTCCTGCCTTCTCCCCCTAACCCACTCCAAGTCACCAGTATCCTCCTAGGAGAAGTTTGCACAACATCTGGAACCCCAGCTTTTTTAGCAGCCAACTATGGGAAAATCCCCCCAGATCACCTGCTCTAACACTCAATAGAAATTGCACTTGAGTCCCACAAGACTGTAGCAAAAAAAGAAACATTTCTTAATGGGTTCAGGGTCACCACCTCAAAGCTATAAACCCCCCCACCCCCCCATACAGATGGAGCTGGCAAAATGTCCAACTACAAGTTTCTCCCTGGGAGGAACTTAACTACATACTCTCCCAGCTGCTACTTGAGGGACCGTGTTCTAATCATCCTGCATCTCAGTGATGACTGCAGTCTTCCCGCTTTGGGACACTGATGTAATGATGCAACCACTAGCTACATATTCACCATTATTTTGTATCATCACACTGTATGATCCTGCTATATTAAATTCTATGTAAGTCCTTGAACAAGCCCTTTTGTTTAAATTAATAATGCTATCTCTCTCCAAATGCCTCTCAGGACCCTTTCACCTAAAGGTGTTATTTCAGGGCTAATTTCAGATTGTTAGTACTTCTGGTGCTTCTGGGTCCCGCCTGCCTTGCCTGGTTTCATAAGTATAATATTCCAGGATGTACTACAGAAACTTTCTTCTTCAAAATAATTTGAAAACTCTACTCCCTACTTCTCCAAATTCCCACATCACTGAGTCAATAACTCAGCGGCTATCCCTCCAACAACCTCTTTAATCTGATTATATCTGTATTCCTTCATTTTTTCTTCTACCCCTCTCCTCAGTTGGTTCAAAATTAATGGATAGGTAGCAGAGAAATCATCAGAAGCCAGGTGTTAGGGAAAAACGTCCTTACCCTACTCAGCAGGTGAAGAGATGGTTCAGCACCAAGGACAGGGGCACCCGTGCTGCCCAAACTGACGTGTTCCATTCATATGTTTTAGTCATGCCATGATTGTGTTCCTTAGGCTAAGAGCTCCCCCTCGTTGCTGAATTTATCTCAGTCATAGCTGTCATCTTATATTGAAATCGTTTCTTATTTATCGTCCCTACCACACTTAAGGGTACCTTCCTTAGCCTCACTTAGTACAATTCCTGGGACTTAGTAGACTCAGTAAATTATACATGAACTAATAAATGAATCAATGACTCAATAAATAAATACATTTCAGGAAAAGAAACAGTAAAGTCTTAGGACACACTTAGAAAAAACAAGTATGCAAGGATTCAAAAATCATATATTTGTTATTAGCCCTTCAGACATCAGTTCTCAACCCTTGCTGTTCATCAGAATGATCTGTAGAGATTATTAAAAATGCAAAATCCGAGTTGCTGCCTCAGAAATGTAGAACACGAATCCTGAGGGTGTGGGTGTGGCATGTGTAAGGGAGTGGGGGACAGGTGATATCTGGGGCATGAAATAATTATTCCATATGTAGCTTTAAGTGCTGCTATCCTAGAGGGGGAAGTAGGCATTTTGGAGGGGAGGAAGCTCCAGCTGTGTTTCTCTGAGCAACAGACAGGACCCAATCTTTTCAGCTAGGTTAAAGGGAACTCAAGGGAAAGTATGTCTTTATGCTGACATCTGCTGATCTCCCCCTCCTGCTGGTAAAGTTATTCTTTCTGGTCCTTCCCTTCCTATCCTCAACCTACAGGTACACAGTCCTCAGAACCACTTCGCTTCCCAGCTGGTGCCAGTAGCACAGGGCAGGTCCACCCTGCTTCAACGAGGGAAGCAAAGAAATGCCCAAACCAGCACAGTGCACATGAGAGAAAATCCCTTTCAGCTTTTGATTTCCTTTCTTTTGTCAAACTTCACCTTTCAGGCTATCTTTGTAGAACTTGCTGCAAAAAGTTCTTATCAAAATGTGAGTGCTAAACATATTTCATTAAAACTTGAAAGCTAGCCCTGACTGGTTTGGCTCAGTGGATAGAGCATCAGCCTGCGGACCGAAGGGTCCCGGGTTCAATTCCAGTCAAGGGCATATACCTTGGTTGCGGGCATATCCCCAGTGGGGGGTGTGCAGGAGGCAGCTGATCGATGTTCCTCTCTCATCGATGTTTCTAACTCTCTATCCCTCTCCCTTCCTCTCATCATTAATGTTTCTACCTCTCCCTCATTCTTCCCCTCTGAAATAAATAAAAAATATATATTTTCTTAAAAAGATCCAATATTGATAGAAAAACTGCTCTGTTCACTGCAATCTATCTCTTGTTATATGTAAAAAGAATCTCATTTTTAAAATCCTTAAGTACATGTTTAACAGAAATATTCCCTAAGAAGCTCCTTTTTTTCAAATCAAATCTTTTGCTGCGCCTTCCCCAAAGCCAACTCTTATCTCTATGTAATTCTCCAGCAAACATTAATTACAATACCTTAAATAAGTGTGGGAGGCAGCCTCTCAGATCCTCCCAATCATTTCCTCCTCCTGGTTTTACGCCCTGTACAGTCCCCTCCTATGATGTACCAGGGCAGAAGGGATGGACTATCTCTTCTAAGACTGGGTAATAAAAGACTGTGGCTGCCAACTTAGACTGTGTCATCACTTGTCCTGGAGGGAGCCAACGGCCACGTCTTGAGAACCCTTAGGTGGCCCTGGGAGTGGCCTGCATGGCAAGAAACTGAGACTTCCAGCCTACAGCTGAGTGAATGAGCCTTTTGGGGAACGGATCTTCCAGCCCCAGTCAAGGTGTCAAACGATGCAGCCACAGCTGAAAGCTTGATTACAACTTTATGAGACCCGAGTCAGAAACATCTCACTAAGCTGTCCTAGGACTCCGGAAGCTGTGGGACAATACATGTTTGTTTTAAGCCATTATATTTAGGGGTATTCGTAATACAGCAATGAACTAATACAATGAGCAATGCCACTGCCCATCCTTCAAAAACCAAATTGCTGTACAGTGGGGCCTTGACTTACGAGTGTCCTGATTAACGAGTTTTTTGAGATACCAGCTGTCTTTCCGCCGATTTTTTGCATTGAGTTGATAGAGTAATTTGAGTTAACGAGCTCCTTAACGAGCCCGGTCTCGGAATGAATTAAACTCGTAAGTCAAGGCCCCACTGTATTTCTAAATTCCATATTAATATGGTATGAGAGTTGTTCCTTTGCAGGAGAATATTCAAACTCTGAAAATTATAATCAGTTTTAAAAGATAACATTTGGCCCTACTGGGTTTGGCACAGTGAATAGAGTGTCACCCACGAACTGAAGGGTCTTGGACAATATCCCAAAGGGTCTTGATTCCGGTCAAGGGCACATACCGCAGTTGCAGACTTGATCCCTGGCCCCAGTTGGGGTGTATGCTGGAGACAACCAACAATTGTCTTTCTCACATCAATGTTTCTCTCTCCATTTCTCTGCCTCCCACTCTCTCTAAAAATCAATGGAAAAATATCCTCAGATGAGGATTAACAACAACAACAAAAGATAATATTGGATGAAAGGTTGAACTCTTCAGTGTATTTGAAACCATTTAGAATTATATAAAAATGTATATCTCCTTCAGTTAATATAATATATATCATATTATATTATATAAGTGTATATGTATGTATTTCCTTTCTTTAAAATTAAAATAATTCTACATTCCTAATCTTTTCAGAAAGGTTAGCTATTAAAACATAACAAAAACTTTATTAGTTATAGTATTTCTGTTGTTCAAGGAAGGAAAAGCTCTCTTAAAGTACAACTAAAATCAATGTACTTATAGTAATACTAGAGGCCTGATGCATGAAATTCATGCACTGGGGGGGAGGGGTCCCCTCAGCCTGGCCTGTGCCCTCTAGCAGTCCGGGACCCCTTGCTACTTACTGCCCGCCTTCTCACTGATCCTTACCGCTTGGCTCACTGCTCCTTAGTGCTGCTGAGGAGGCAGGAGAGGTTCCCGCCACCGCCATTGCACTTGCCAGCTGTAAGCCCGGCTTCTGGCTGAGCAGCGCTGCCCCTGTGGGAGTGCACTGACCACCAGGGGGAAGCTCCTGCATTGAGTATCTGGTCCCTGGTGGTCAGTGTGCATCATAGCTAAGGTTGTTCCACCATTCGGTCTATTTGCATATTAGGCTTTTATTATATAGGAGTACTACAGTACCTGCCACATGGCTTCCATCTCCTGGTCTGTCAAAATAGAAGTGATAGAAGAAAGAGATAG
>NW_005371171.1:8329-15250 GCF_000412655.1 Myotis brandtii
GGGGAATGTTGGAGTCTGCAGTCACTGAAGCAAGGAAGCCTCATGTTCGCTTCCAGCTGCCTGGCTGCCGGCCGCCATCTTGGCTGACAGTTAATTTGCATAAGGATATGCTGATTAGCCAATGGGAAGGGTAGCGGTCGTACGCCAATTACCATGTTTCTCTTTTATTAGTGTAGATAAGTATATATGTATGTATTTCCTTTCTTTAAAATTAAAATAATTCTACATTCCTAATCTTTTCAGAAAGGTTAGCTATTAAAACATAACAAAAACTTTATTAGTTATAGTATTTCTGTTGTTCAGGGAAGGAAAAGCTCTCTTAAAGTACAACTAAAATCAATGTACTTATAGTAATACTAGAGGCCTGATGCATGAAATTCATGCACTGGGGGGGAGGGGTCCCCTCAGCCTGGCCTGTGCCCTCTAGCAGTCCGGGACCCCTTGCTACTTACTGCCCGCCTTCTCACTGATCCTTACCGCTTGGCTCACTGCTCCTTAGTGCTGCTGAGGAGGCAGGAGAGGTTCCCGCCACCGCCATTGCACTTGCCAGCTGTAAGCCCGGCTTCTGGCTGAGCAGCGCTGCCCCTGTGGGAGTGCACTGACCACCAGGGGGAAGCTCCTGCATTGAGTATCTGGTCCCTGGTGGTCAGTGTGCATCATAGCTAATGGTTGTTCCACCATTCGGTCTATTTGCATATTAGGCTTTTATTATATAGGATTACTACAGTACCTGCCACATGGCTTCCATCTCCTGGTCTGTCAAAATAGAAGTGATAGAAGAAAGAGATAGTGCTAAAGATACAATGAAAATGCGGAAAACATTAAAATCTCTGCAGATGAACATAACTAAATACTCTTGGGTGTGAATTATCATGCAGAGAAAGCTATTTAAAGCATGATTCAAAAATTGTGTCTGTATTTTTTTATGTCCTTGGAAGCTTAAAATGTAAGATACTACAAGTGTTGTGCATTTAAGAAATGTTTTGAAGAGTTCTGGTCAAGATGGCAGCTTGGTAAACACCATACTCAGAATCTCCAACAACTACATCAAAATTACAACTAAAATGCCTGAAATCTAGCTGAACAGAAGTTCTATCACTAAGGATATACAGAAGAAGCCACACTGACCCTGGTAGGAGGGGTGAAGACACAAAATGAGCTGGTCCCACACCCATTTTTTAATAAAAATCAGGAAAGATATCTTACCTGCAGAGGTCCCCCCTAAGAAGTGAGGGGTCCCAGCCTCACACCAGGCCTGCCAGCTCAGGGTTCCAGTATCAGGAAGAGAAGTCCCAAAACCTCTGGCTGTGAAAACCAGCAGGGATTGTGGCTGAGTGAGACAGAGAGCGGCTGGAGTCTCAGGCAGTTCCTATTAAAAGGCCCATGCACAGTCTTACTCAGACTCACTCTCTCTGAGCTCCAGCACTGGGGCACCAGGCACACACAAAGAGGAACTGAGTTGTCTGGCATCAGGTCAAGAGCTGGAGGGGCAGCTTTCTGCCAGAAAAAAAAGTGCTGGCAAAGGCCATTGTTCCTTTGCTGAGCCCTCCCCACACGAAGCCTGCAGGTGAGCCCCATAACTGAGTCAACCTGGCTAACACTGTTTGCCCCATACCTGTGATTCCCTGGCACGCAGCCTCACCAAACTTGTTGGCCCAGCCAAGCTGTTTCTAGGGACTTTTCCATACAAATGGCATGTCTTGGCTCATGCTTCAAACATTCCTAAAATTTCTCAAACATCTGGCCTAGCAAGCCCCATACATTTAGCTAAGTGGCCTCAGGCCTGGTACTAGCAACAGTCAGCCTCAGTTTAGAGCTTGGCCTTCCCCTGGCAGGGCATAGGCAGTGGCTCACCTTGTACCTCCTGGGAGGCCCCAGAGCTAGTGAACATGGTGGTGAGCCTCAGACCATGCCAGATTACAACCCAACCACCTCCACAAACAACACACTCAAAGGACAGACTTGGTAGGCACCAAACCCTCACTGAACCAGGTCCTGCTCTGTGGGATCAGCGCTGCCCAGCAGATCCTAAGCTATAGTTGCAGCCAGTCCTCACAGCCAATTGGCCTGGGGGTCAGTCCTTTCCAGTGACTTGCCAACAACAATCAAGAGTCAACTACAACAGGACAGTACACACAGTCCACTCATAGAGTGCACACCAGCTCAGTGACTAGGGAGGCTGCACCACTAGGTCCTATAGGAAACCTACTATATTAGGCCATTATACCAAGATCTAATACATAGAAACACACTTGGAAAGCAGCCAAAATGAGAAGACAAAGAAAGAGATCCCAAATGAAAAAACAGAAGTCTTCAGAAAAAAAGAACTAAATGAAAGAGAGGTAAGCAGATACAGAGTTAAAAGCAATTGTTATAAGGATGTTCAGAGAACTTAGTGAGAAATTCAACAGCATAAAAAAGGATGTACAAAGCTAAAACAATAACAGCAACAATAACAAAAAAAGTCATAAATGAAGAATATATTTATTAAAATGAAGAATTATAGGGAATCAATAGTAGAGTAGATGAAGCCAAGAGTCAAGCCAGCAATTTGGAATATAAGGAAGCAGAAAACAATCAGAACAGCAAAAAGAAAAGAATAAAAAAAATGAAGATAGTTTAAGATGCGCTGGGACAACTTCAAGTGGTCGTGATGTGACCAACTTTCACATCATGGGGTGCCTCAAGGAGAAGACAGAGGAAGGAAGGAAGAACCTATGTGAAAAAATAACGACAGAAAACTTCCCTGATATGGTGAAGGAAATGGACATACAAGTGCAATAACTGCAGAGAGCCCCAAACAAGATGAACCCAAAGAGGCCTACACCAGGACACATCATAATAAAAATGCCAAAGGTTAAAAACAAAGAGAGAATCTTAAAAACAGCAATAGAAAAGCAATTAGTTACCTACACCAGAGCTCTCATAAGACTATTAGCCGATTTATCAACAAAAACTTTACAGAACAGAAGGGACTGGCACAAAATTTTCAATGTGATGAAAAACATGGACCTACAACCAAGATTATTTTAATAATATATATATATTTTTAAAAAAAGACAAAGAGAGAATCTTAAAAGCAGCAATAGAAAAGCAGTTAGTTACCTACACCAGAGCTCTCATAAGACTATCAGCCGGTTTATCAACAAAAACTTTGCAGAACAGAAGGGACTGGCACAAAATACTCAATGTGATGAAAAACAAGGACCTACAACCAAGATTATTTTGCCCAGCAAAGCTATCATTTAGAATTGAAGGACATAAAAGAGATTCCCAGACAAGATAAAGCTAAAGGAGCTCATCACCACCAAACCAGCATTCCAAGTAAAGTTAAAGCATCTTCTTTAAGAAGAAGAAGGGGGGGGGGGTAAAAATATGAGTAATATAATGACAATAAATACATATCTATCAACAATTGCTTTACATGAAAATAGATTAAATGCTCCAATCAAAAGACATATGGTGATTGAATGGATAACAAAACAAGACCCTTACATATGATGTCAATAAGAGACTCATTTCAGAATGAAATAAACACACAGATTTAAAGAGATGGGGAAAGATAGTTCATGAATAAACTTTAAAACAAAGGCTATCCAACAAAAGACAAAGAAGGACCCAGCACTACCACTTCTGGGTATTTATCCAAGTAAACATAAAAGGCTAAATTGAAAAGACATAAGCATCCATATGTTTATTGAAGCATTATTTACAATAGCCAAATATGGAAGCAACCTAAGTGTGCATGAACAGATGAATGGATAAAGAAGTGGTACATGGAATATGACTCAGCCATAATAAAGAATGAAATCTTCATATTATTCTGGGCAAAATAGGTCAGACAGGGACAAATGCCAGTTGATTTCACTTATATGTGGAACCTACAGAACAAAATAAATGAGCAAGAAGAACAGAAACAGATTCATAGATACAAGAACATTTTGAGGGTTGCCAGTATGAGGTGGCAGGGAGGAGATGAAAGATGGGTAAAAAGAAGTTGAAGAGATTCAGAAGTATAAATTGGTAGTTACAAAATAGTCCCAGGGATGTAAATTGCAACACAGGGAATGTAGTCAATAATCCTATATAATAAAAGCTAAGCGACCATTCGACTGTTTGACTGTTCGACCAACCAATTGGTAGCTGTGAAGCTCACTCACCACCAGGGGGCAGATGCTCTGACTGGTAGGATAGCTTGCTGCTGGAGTCCGGCCAATCAGGACTGGGTGAAATGGGCCCAACACACCCTGGAGCCCTCCCATGGTCCCTCCCCAGCCCTGATCATGCACCGGTGGGTTCCCTCTCCCTGGCCTGTGCCCTCTTGCAATCCAGGATCCCTCAGGGGATGTCCGCAGGCCAGGCTGTGGTACCCCACCAGTGCAAGAATCCGTGCACTGGACCTCTAGTATTGTAATAACTATGTATGGTGTCAGATGGGTACTAGATTTATTGGGTCATCACTTCATAAGTTATACAAATGTCTAATAATGTGGTTGTACACCTGAAACAAATATAATATTGTACATCAACTGTAATTTACAATTTTTAAATTAAGAAAAACAAGATAGGATCTTTGTAATAGTTTTATTAAGATGTAATTCATATACCCTATATTACATCACTAAAGTATAATTTTTTTAAAGGTTTTTCTCTTGTATTGTGTTCCAAAGACGAATGTGTCTGTGCATCTCATCCTCCAATTCATTATGACGTATTAGTAACCAAGCTAGTAACTTCACCTCCATCTGCCTGACTCCTAGGTTCTAATATCAGAAGGGAAAGAAGGCAGTCATTTGCCACCTACCCCACCACAGCTCCAACAAGAAAGATGACTACACAACACTTACAGAAATGTTTCTTCTTCCTTGATTTTATAATGATGTACATTGTCCAAAACAACCTCCACCATAAAGAGGGGGGAAAGTTACATTTTAGAAAGAATTATAATGAAGCCAATACCAACAAAAGCACAACAAATACAAGTAGATGTTCATTCATTCAACACTAATTTATTGATAGGCTACCATTAAATTATATCTGAGATTATGGGTTAGAAAATAATGTTGCATTCTCTCTCTGAGACCAATTTGATCAACATATACAAACCAGACACATGTACACATTTTCAAATTTAATATATTTTCAGTAACTGTTGATACTTTTTAAGTTAAATTTTGATATCATTCTTATTTTAAATGTTATGGAAATAAATGTAATATAAAATATAATAAAATCAAGTCCATTTGCCCATTTATAGTATTGTAATTCATTATCCAACTGTGAATAGATTAATGTGCAAAAGGAAATACACTAGGCAGTCTGTAAATATTAAAAGCATGTATTTCGCTGCAAAAAAAATGAGCAAAAATTTATTAACTAAGGAGCTAAAAAGTTAAGTACAGAGAAAATGAATGAAAAAAAAATAATAGGAATAAGTTGAGCAAATATCTGTTCCCTTCAAAAGATAAAATGACTATGGGACAATTATCTAAGTGAGCAAAGAGAAGTGAGGTCATGAGCAATTACATAGAAAAACAAGTTGATTCAACTCATCTCTGCCTTATGAGAAACTAGCTTAACTACTGTGATAGTTTGAATTAGAGTTAAATTCAGAGTAGAACGGCACTTCCTTGGTGATGTAAACGTGAGGCCTGTGTTTAGTCAGGAAGATATCTGACTCAACATTCTGTTGAGACACAATGTTCTGTCTGCCATGTACAAAGTTAAAGTCTTAGGAATAGTAAATGTTTTAGCTTTCATATATTTGTATACAGAGTGGCTAAACTATTGAATACACATTTGAGGAATGGAAAAACTTTAATAAATCATTAGCATTCTAATATTTTATGAAAGTGTCACAAGTGGACCAAAAGTCTAAAATCAATCAATGTAAAATTGAGTCTCCCTATTTAACACAGATTTAAAGAGCAATGATTGAGGAAATGTCATGCCATGAATTGTGTTAGAAACACAAATACTGAAAAACACTTGCACATAAAATATTTTGAAACCAGAGAAATTTCACCTGTTAAGAAATTTCCTGGAATAAATTGTTAAGTTTTCAGTTATTAGTAAAATATTTTAGGTGCAAGAAAATCTAACTAGTCCCTGGCAGGGTGGCTCAGCTGGTTAGAGTGTCACCCAGTACCCCAAAGGCTGCAGCTGCCATCACCAGCAGGGCACATATCTAACGTTGCTGATTCGATCAATTGCCGGGAAGCAACTGATCCATGTTGCTCTCTCACATCTCTCTCTCTCTCTCTCTCTCTCTCTCTCAAAAACAATTAAAAAAACATTCTTGGGTAAAGATTAAAGAAGAAACATAAAGAAAATCTAACTAGTGATATATTTGTCTTAATTTTATCTCTTGTATTTTATAATATCATCAAAGAACACTGAAATTACTTCTGATATACAGAATAAACATCTCAGAATTAAACTAGAATGTAAATACTAAAGGTAAAAATCATCAAAACAGACAGGCCGTCATCTATACCACTAAATGGAATCAAGTGGGCAAGGCTAACCTTCATGTCATGGTGAGAGAAGCAACACATCTAAATATTCTGAAAGTGGAGAAAACTAAAAGCACCAATTAGTGATACTTTATTATAATTATTGTGCTTAAAGTTGGGAAAACAAGGTAGGAATATTTCAAAATGTTAAAACCTTGCCAATAAAGGGGATTGAAAAACAAATTCAATATTAAGGCGTTTTTAATATTTTACTCTCCAGAATCACAGCTTAAAAAACTGTAGAAATGTGTTGTTTTGTAATGGCCCATCCCACAACCCACCCCACTCTTTCAATTTAGACGGCATGTTAGCACCTCTCATAGTATTGTTTTATGTTTTCCTAGTGGCAATAATTAAATTCCCAGCAGCTCTAGAAGGCACCTCTGTCTGTAAGTCTCAGGACTCT
>NW_005371172.1:0-868 GCF_000412655.1 Myotis brandtii
AAATATTTTATTAAGCATCCACCATATACCTGGTACCGGAGATAAAATTTAAGAAGAAAAATCAAATGAGGTTCTCAACTGTCACATATTTGAGGGACACTAAATTGAGAGATTTAATGTACAAGTGGATCATGGCCAGACCATATATAACAATAGAACTCTGACCCTTAACCTCTAACAGCAGTTAGTGAGGTCAGTCAAACCACAATCGCCCTAGAATGGTCAGGACTTGGTCAATGACTGACAGCTTTTCTAATTTTTGACCCTTCTCTCAACTCAGAACCAACCAGAGAAAGCCAAATATGGTCCCCAAACTAACCACATAAGATTACCTGCTTCTAGTTTGCCCCCTACCAGCTTCCCCATGCCAACAGCCTCCAATCAGGGCATACCTGGAGTCTTCCATTTTTTCCCATTATATAAAGCTTTCTCACTTCCCTGCCTCTGAGTCTCAGACAAACACAAGTGGTGGTAGCTGATAGCCTTGCCATAGTGAGCACTGAATGAAGAGCCTCTGTTTGTATTCATATGGGTGATCTTTGTTTATCTCCACAAAATCTTTTAAGAGAGTTTTTTCTTAATGACTAAATAATCAAACATTCTCTGTTTACTTTCTCTGTGGGTTCAGTTTTTCATATTATTTGCCTCATTCATTCATAAAATGACTATTTGCTAGTCATAAAATGCCCTTGTCAATGTCAGCCATGATAGTGAGTCTTAGGAACTAAGCAAAGGACCAAGATTCCATCTTTTCTCTCAGGGAACTTAGAACTTAGCAAAAGAACACACAAATAAATGTTTAATAAGTTGTACTAAACACTACAAAAAATCAGTACAAAGAGAGATCTGTGCTCCCATGTTCACTGCA
>NW_005371173.1:0-41245 GCF_000412655.1 Myotis brandtii
AGGTCATAGTAAAGAGTTTAGGATTTATTGTAAGTTCCAGGGGAAGTCAATAAAGGATTTTTAAAAAATATTTTTTGATTGATGTTTAGAGAGAGAGGAAGGGAGAGGGAGATAGAGCAACATTATGTGAGAGTGGAACATTGATCGGGTGCCTCTTGCACACCCGCTACCAGAGATTGAGCCCACAACCTGGGCATGTGCCCTGACCAGAAAGGAGTCAAACAGGATGTTGGGGACATGCCAACCTAAAGCTTGTACTGTGCCCGCCTCCTTCATTTGTAGAATACATTTCACATACCGAGGATCATGGACTTCCCTATTTCAGTGTCTTCAACCTCACTTCCAGAGTGATCAAAGGATGGCTGTTTGGTTGTTGTTGAAGGGGAAGTCAATAAAGGATTTTTTAAAATATTTTTTTGATTAATGTTTAGAGAAAGGAAGGGAGAGGGAGATAGAGCAACATTGATGTGAGAGTGGAACATCAATCAGCTGCCTCTTGCACACCCGGTACCAGAGATTGAGCCCACAACATGGGCATGTGCCCTGACCAGAAAGGAGTCAAACAGGATGTTGGGGACATGCCAACCTAAAGCTTGTACTGTGCCCGCCTCCTTCATTTGTAGAATACATTTCACATACCGAGGATCATGGACTTCCCTATTTCAGTGTCTTCAACCTCACTTCCAGAGTGATCAAAGGATGGCTGTTTGGTTGTTGTTGTTGGTGGTGGTAGTGGTGTTGTATGTATGTGTGTGTGGTATGTATGTATGTGGTGTGTGTGTGTGTGTGTGTGTGCGCGTGTGTGTGTGTGTGTGTGTGTGAACAGAATTTAGACACAAGGGCTGGGATGTCCACAGGCTTGTGGGGAGGCCCCCTCTCAGAGAAGCATAGTAGTTGATACTAATAAGCAATATTTTCACAGTACTTGTAAGCTGGAAATAAGAACACTATAAAGTGGTGTCAGTAGTAAGTTCCTCACACTCCTGCAATCACAGAGATTGTGTCAAGATTGAGGCCCAGAAAGTGGAGAAGGAACATGAAAAACAATTCAGTCCACCATTGAATCACTGTCTCCAGTGCCATGACAGATGCTATAAAACTGGACACTAGCCCTGGCCGGTATGGCTCAGTTGGTTGGTTGGAGCATTGTCCCGTGCACCGGGAGGTTGCTGTATGTGGTGTGTGTGTGTGTGTGTGTGTGTGTGTGTGCGTGCGTGTGCGTGTGTGTGTGTGTGTGTGTGAAACAGAACTTAGACACAAGGGCTGGGATGTCCACAGGCTTGTGAGGAGGCCCCCTCTCAGAGAAGCATAGTAGTTGATACTAATAAGCAATATTTTCACAGTACTTGTAAGCTGGAAATAAGAACACTATAAAGTGGTGTCAGTAGTAAGTTCCTCACACTCCTGCAATCACAGAGATTGTGTCAAGATTGAGGCCCAGAAAGTGGAGAAGGAACATGAAAAACAATTCAGTCCACCATTGAATCACTGTCTCCAGTGCCATGACAGATGCTATAAAACTGGACACTAGCCCTGGCCGGTATGGCTCAGTTGGTTGGTTGGAGCATTGTCCCGTGCACCGGGAGGTTGCTGGTTCGATTCCCAATTGGGGCACATACCTAGACTGTGGGATCCATCCCTGGTCAGGGCACATACGGGAGGCAACTGATTAATGTTTCTCTCCCACATCGATGTTTCTCTCTCTCTTCCTCTCTCTCCCCCTCTCTCTAAAATCAATAAAACATTTTTTTAAAAAGTAGACACTGTTGTCATCAGCCACAGCCTCAGGGGACAACACTGTGATGAAATGTCCACTCTTCTGATCTTGACTTCACCTCTTTTATGCCTTGCAGGTATGTGGAACATGCCTTTGGACAGCCGCTATGTCACATTAACTGGGACCATCACACGAGGGAAGAAAAAGGGCCAGATGGTGGACATCCATGTCACTTTGACAGAAAAGGAGCTGCAGGAATTGACCAAGCCTAAAGAGTCATTGAAAGAAACAACCCCTGAAGGCAGAAAGGTCTGCCAGATGTCGGCAGACCGTGGGCCCCACGTGGTCCTCTGGACACTGGTCTGCCTGCCTGTGGTTTTTATCCTCTCCTTCGTTGTCTCTTTCTACTATGGCACTATCACTTGGTACAACATCTTCCTTGTGTACAATGAGGAGAGGACCTTCTGGCATAAGATCTCATGTTGCCCCTGCCTCATTCTCTTCTACCCAGTGCTCATCATGGCCATGGCCTCTTCCCTGGGCCTCTATGCTGCTGTGGTTCAGCTCTCGTGGTCCTGGGGAGCATGGTGGCAAGCTGCCCGGGACATGGAGAAAGGCTTCTGTGGCTGGCTTTGCAGCAAGCTGGGTCTGGAGGACTGTTCTCCCTACAGCATTGTGGAGTTGCTTGAATATGATAATATTTCAGGCAATCTCTCCAACAAGGACCCCACCCAGGAAGTAGAAACTTCCACTGTCTAAACTTCGAACACCTTATTTCCTCTTCTGGTCCCTGTAGCCTGTATATCATCTTCCAATTTCCCTCTCCTCACAGTGTTTCCAGAAAAGTCTAGCCCACACTGATCTGCCCTACTATTTTGATGATTCTAGGAGAGCAGGGAACAAAAAAGCAATTTATACAAAAGTTGGCCATACAATGGACAAACTCTTCTTCATCCCCTGCCCTAAAATGACCATTCATCTGGGACAAGGAGCTCAGTTTTATGTCAGTTCTGGTGCTTGAAGGTGTTACTGGTGCTTGGAACTCAGGGGAATATGTGAGTAAGTGTGACAGGGAGAATAAGGAGGCTCTGGGGGACCAATAAAATAATAGGGGTTGAGTGAAACATTTAGGAAGCAGGTTTACCACAGTGTAGCAGAATGTAAAGATTTGTATGCATCACTTAGAGTTTTATTTAGCTGCATATAATTGATATCCCAAAATATGAGTGGTTTAAACAAGATAGAAGTTTACTTCTTTCTTCTATAGAAGAAGTCTGGAGGCAGACCATCAGGGGACCTGATAGAGTTACTTGGATCCAGGCTTCTTTTATTCCCCTACCATTGGTGAAATATGACCCTCATAACCTTTATCTTCCACACCCCAGTGCTGACTACATCTGCAGCCATTTCATCCATGTTTCTGGCAGAATAGAGGAAGGGGCAAAGAAAAGCATATTTTCTATGCTCAAGGAGGCTTCCCAAAGTCTCACTCAATACTTCTTATATCTCATTGGCGAGACCTTCGTCACATGATCTAACAAGCAAAATAGGCTGCAAAATGTAGTCTTTTCACAGTTATATGCTAGGCTAAATATGGGGGTTATGCAAATTTAAGAGGAATAAAGACGAATGGCTATTTTGATTGGCAAGTAAGAATATCAACAATTATTTAAATATATTCAGGTCCCAAACTGCTAATATAGTTTTATTTATTTATTTATTTATTTATTTAGGCCTAAATCTTAGAGATTTTATATATAGATACTAGCTATATATACTATGTATAAGCTATATATAGATATTAGTATCTTGTACTTTGCAATTAAATGACTGTAATGTCATGTGGTTTCAGGGTTCTTTTTAGAAGCAAAGAGTAAACAGTTGAGTACAACTGTATGGCAGTAGTGTACCTTTTTTCCTGGTAGTGAAGGTGGGACTGGGTGGTAATATTTAATTTACTCTAAGATTAAAGACTGTGCAGGGAGGGATTGCATCTGTCATTCCCCACTGCCTCCCCCCAACCCCCCAACAGGGATTGGTAGCCCTAAGCAGGAAGAAGATAGAGTTATTTTTCTGTTGTTTGGAAAAACCTCACTCAGAGCCTCACTCACTCATGCCTTTCTGGAGTTTAACAACAAACACAATCTTTGTTGAGCTGGAAGACTGTCTTCCTGGTCACCAGAGAGTGTTAAGCAGATTAATCTAGATTGATTTTAAACTTAAAACCAAATTCATTCCTGAAGGTGTATTTCTAATTTTTTTTAATTGAATCATCACAGATCAAGAAGTTTTTGGAGGTTTGGGGCCTTACAAGAATAGCTGGTACTTGTTTCTTATTCATGTCTCAGGAAGAAGTTGAAAGAACTTCTGTGAAGAAACCAGACTGGTTGGGCATGATCTCCCACAGAAGGCCAGGGACATTTGTTTAACATATGGTGCTGAAATCCACCTTCAGAAGATATCCCACAATCATTATTATGATTATTTCATCTTCACCCAATGATATTTTTATTGACTTTAGAGACAGAAGAAGGCAGAGAGAGAAACATCAATATGAGAGAAAAACATCCATCTGCTGCCTCTTGTACATGCCCCAACTAGAATCGAACCCACAACCTAGGTATGTGCTCTGACTTGGAATTAAACCTGCAATCTTTTGAACCTCCAACCAACTGAGCCACCCAGTCAGGGCAACACCCACCTTTTAAATAACTATTATTAGTTTGACAAAAACAAAATTCTGTTCAACATTTTTGAAGATAAACTTGGTGCTCATTGGTGCTTTTGTAACCATAATTTAATATCACCAATCTAGTGATTAAAGTTACTTATTCTGTAACAAATCAAAGTAGATGTGCTTTCACCTCTGGCCAAGTTCTCATTACACTGGAACAGCCTATTTTGGGTGTAAGGAATGCTAATGCTGCAATAAAACTGAGGATGTCTGCTGGCATACAATGAGGGATGACTCTGACCTTCAGGTATTCCAGCTCCAGAATATTTGCTGATCTTCAATTGTAAAACCAGGATGATGCACCCAGACCATCACTTGACCAGTTTTAAGATTCTTAACGGAATGGACTATGCTGGTCTGCACGTAAAAAACTTTTCAAACTCCTCTCCTTAATCTTTTTGTTCTGTTTTCCTTTCCCTCCTTATAAAAACCCCTTCCTGCACTGAGATGCTACGATTGTTTTGAAGGACAAGAGTCCACCATCTTCTCAGGTCGCTGGCACCTGAATAAACCTCTTTCCTTATTTACTGTACCTGTCTCATGAGTATTGGCTTTCATGGAGGCAGGCAACTGAGCTTGTGGGTTGTTTCCTCAGTTTCACTTTTGCAGAGATGTAAACAATTGAAATGAAAACAAAATAAAATATAAATAAAATGTGCTCACTTTGTTTCTGAGTTTCTCCCAAACTGCTTTGAGAGCAACAATTTGCAGAAAAAGAGTAACTATGGTGGCTGTTCTATCTCTCTATATAAAAGCCTAAGCAACTGTTAAGACTTGTTAACAGGTCACTATGACATGCACTGACCACCAGGAGGCAGATGCTTGACACAGGAGCTGCCCTGTGGTGGTCAGTGTGCTCCCACAGCCAACCTCCTGCGGTCCCTCCCCCAGACTGGGAGAGATGGCCCTGATTGGCCCCAATCGCTGGCCAGGCCGAGGGACCCCACCCATGCACGTATTCGTGCACCTGGCCTCTAGTCTATATATATAAAAAAGTGTAATATGCAAATTGACCTGACAGTGAAACAAGGTCGGCTATGATGCACACTGACTACCAAGGGGCAGACGCTCATTGCAGGAGCTGCCCCGAGCCCGCAGGCTCTGATCGCCCGTTGGGGAACAGGGAACTGGGGGTGGGTGGCGGCAGGTGCAGGTGGCCCCAGGGCCCCGATCACCCTGTCAGTCGCCCCACACACATAGAGGGCGACTGGTGACCAGCAGTGATGGGGGGTGGGGCCAGCTGCTGGCAGCTGGGGAAGATTGGCCCTGATTGCAGGCCAGGCCTAGGGACCCCACCCATGCACGAATTTTGTGCACCAGGCCTCTAGTATCCTATATAATAAAGAGCTAATATGCAAGTGGTTGTCACACCCTCACATTATCATGCCCTCATGCCTTCATGCCTTAATTGCTCAGACACTCAACACCGGGGAGAGAGGAATGGGGACCAGCCAGGCACACATGAGCTGGCAAGAGAGGAATGGGGACCAGCCAGGCTGCAGCCTGGAAGAGGGACAAGCCGCCTGCCCCACGGTCCCGGGAGCCAGCATCTGTGGCTGTGGCCCAGGAGAGGGACAAGCTGCCTGCCCCACGGTCCCGGATACCTGCAGCTGTGGCCTGGGCGAAGCCGGCCCAGGTCCTGGGTGCCTGCAGCTGGCCAGAGGGAGGGAAGCCTGTGTCCTGGGTGCAGGGCGAGGCAGAGGTGGTTAGGGGCGATCAGGCAGGCAGGCAGAGGTGGTTAGGGGTGATCAGGCAGGCAGAGGTGATTAGGGGCGATTAGGCAGGCAGGCAGAGGGGTTAAGAGCCATCAGGCAGGCAGACAGGCAAGTGGTTAGGAGCTAGTGGTCCCAGATTGCGAGAGGCAGTCGGGCATCCCCTGAGGGGTCCTGGATTGGAGAGGCTACAGGCCGGGCTGAGGGATCCCCCCCTGCCCGTGCACGAATTTCGTGCACCGGGCCTCTAGTATATATAATAATCTTAATCTGAATCCATATGAATAGTACTCTTTCCATGTACTGTTACTAGTTGAGCTCGGGCTGCCTGTTGCTGTGTCCAATAACGAAAGCAAGGTTGAATCATATAAGGCGTTTATGGAGGAGGCCAGCCAACCAAGAAGACAGGGTGCTTACAAGCATTCAAATCCTTTTTTACTGCAAGGTGCAAGGGACAGGATTATAAAGGGGAATAGGGCTAGGGTGAGGCTGGAAACAGAGGTCAGCTATTGTTCTTTAGTCATCAGGCGATGAGATGATGTTGATGAGATGATGTTTTGACTTCTGGTGTGTTGGTCTGACCATGCTTATCAGTTCTGCTTGCTGGATTCACAGCTGAGTCACCTCCTCAATTGTTTCACACAGGCCTTGAAAAGGAAACTTAAGAAAAACTTAACCCCCTATTCACATATGAGAAACTTAACCCCATAAGTATATGTGTTCTAAGATTTAAAATAATACGATTATTTTTCAGATTAATTCAGGTGCTCTATCATATTATAAGTCCCCCTATCAGTACCACTAATTTATGGAGATTTTGTTTAGATGGACTGTTTCCACAGACACATATTTACTTAAGCATATATTAGGAAGTTGCAAACACTTTTGCCACACTTTTCTGGGGTTAGGGAAATCAATGGCCAAGGCCAAAAATAGTTATAATTAGGGCAAGGGTAAGGAGGCCATAGTTTAATGGAGGAGAGTGGAGTGAGGATGAGGCCCAAGGGACACACCTAGATGAAGCTGACATGGCCCCCACCCTAGTTGGGATTGCCACCTAGTGGAAGAAATAGGCTTGTAAATGAAAATCATTTCAAAAGGGCTCTAAGAAGGTACCGAAATGCCTAGACTAGTAGAAGGAAAACTTAACCAAATTGGGAGGCATGGCTGATGAGGGGCACCCAAATAACACTGTCATTCTCCTTGCATCCGTTTTCCTCATTTGTGACTGTAGCTCTCTTGCATCTCTCTTCAAAAACGTCCTTTTTTCCTCTACCAGCCATAGCCCATCAACCTCTTGTCCTCCCTCTTTCCACCCAATTACATAGCTTACAAATCTAAACAGATTACATATATAATTAATTACATGACTAATATCTGCCTTTTCGCCCTTGTTAAGGGAGGCCTTTTGCCAGTGAAAGCAGTGCTTAACGTCCATATCCATTCTCAGCACCGCAACTGCCTGGCCGCCTGGAAGTGGGTGATTCTAAGGACGTTGCTAAGGATGGCGAAGATGCAAACAAACACAGGTACTAGAATCTCTGATTTCTCCCAGGAAGCAAATCTGTACTGGAAGGTGTGTGGGTGTGAGATAGGGGAAGGGGGAGAGAAAATAGGAAGGAAGGAGAGAGAAGGAGACAAACAGAAAGGAGAGACTATAGAGAAGATAAAATTATGGATATAAAGCATGCACATTTCCTTCACCGTGGTGGGTCTCCAGTAATTCTACTTATGGGTCATATAAAAAGTTTTAAAAATAATATTTGCGTTTTCAAAGAACTCCTTGAGTTTGAATAAATGAATTTTTCGGATAAGTGGTTTGTATTTAGACACTTGGGCAACTCAACGACCCTCCGCAGCAGGGCGGCACCCAGGGAATCTGCGCATGCTCAGAGGTCGGCGCACGGCGTCCCCGCCTCGCCCAGTCTCCCGGTCTCCCAGCCGCTCTTCCGGTTCATCTGGTTCCGAGTCCGCGGGAACCGAGTTGCGGCGCTGCAGGTTCCCGCCCGGAAGAGGCGACCGGGGCGCCTGCGGAGCGGCAACATGGCGCGGTCGGGGAACAAGGTAGAGGAAGCGTGGGCTTGCGCGTTGCCGGTGCTGACGATGGAAAGGGTGTTTCCGAAGCAGGAATCATGGGATGACGGCGGTGCCAGGGAGTGAGGGAAGAGGGGAGATCATGGTGGTTCGTGGGCTGGATCAGCAGGGCCTGCACCGAGAGATGCAATGTGAGAAAAGCTGGAGATTCGGAGTCCTAAGACCTGCATTTGAGCCTTGCCTACTCCCCACCCCTCCTCTGCCCTCCCATCCTCTCACCTCTTTTCCATCTGCTCACCATCCCACCTCCTTCCAGTGTCGCCTACTCCTCTCTACCCCTCTATCCTAGTCCACCCCTAACCCTCCTTCATTCCTTCCGAGCCCGGGCTTTTTAAATCTGTATGAGAATGGCCGTTAGCCATGGTAAGCACCTACTCCACAGGCTTGTACAACTTCAAAGAGGTGCTGTGAATAAAATAACTTGAATAGAAGGTGCCCTATTATTGCTTCTGTAATAATCTAATTTTCTCAGTGCGAGGCACTGATCTAAATGCTTCATTCCTATCTCGTTTAACCTTAACAAGCCCATGACGTGGAAACTGTTAACCCCAGTTTGCAGGCATGAACAATGATGAAGTGATCCATTAGCCCAGGTCACCCAGCCCATAATCGGTAAAACTCGGGTTCGAACCCAGGTGGTCTGGTTTCAGAGCCCTGGAGAGTTTCTGTGTTGCTAGGAATCTTTGACCTTCAGTGTTCCAAATTAACAACAGATATTGAAATGAATTTTTAAGTCATTTCTTCACTATCGGTAGAGTGGTAGTTGTCTGGAAGGGTCACTAGAGGGAGATGTGTTCCAGGGAGTGGCTCACTCACCCAAAGGCAAGGCCCTGTCAGAGGCATCTGATACACTGACACAGAGATAGGAGTTTGAGCAGCTGATCCCTATACCCCCTCAATCTTCAGTTAAGACATGTTGACGAACACATGTTCTTCAGATCCATCTTTAACCTGCTCATTTCATGTTCAGTTTTAATAATTTTTCTCTAAGATGTGTTGCTCCGAACTGCTCACAGTTTGTCAAATGTGGTCTGATCAGTACAAAGCACAGGTGAAACTCAAAGAATGTTAACTATGAAAAGACCTTAGGTCTCATTTAGTCCAATGCTGCTTTCTGCCTCCATGAATTAATAGTGAGTTTAAGTGGGAATGGTGAAGTTAAGTGGGAGTCCTTGGGAATCCAAGAACTCAGAGCTAATCTATATATATAAAAGACTAATATGCTAAGTGTCCAAAGTCAGGGTAATGACATCACGTAGCAACGCCCGGCTTCCTCTCCCTAGCAACTAGCCTCGTAGTTTCTTCAGCCCAGGAACACGACTTGCTTTATAGACATGTTACACTTTAACCAAATGTCTATGAAGCGTTTTCCTGTGCCTCATCTCATTTGATCCTCACAGAAGTCCTGGAGTAGGTAGATAGGAGACTTAGTGGAATTCTATTTTCATTAGTCGGAAAATGGAGATTTAGAAAGCTTAGAAACTTGACCCAACTGAAAAGAAGTAAGAAATGGTGGACCTTGAAAATGACTTCAGGTTCTCTCACTGCACAGAATATAGTCAAACACTGTTGCAGTTAAATATTTTACCCTTTGTTCTCCCTGTGTGATCTACAATAATCTGCTTCCTGTTGATATTTACTGCTGGGTTGCTGACAGTTCCCTGAAAGAGAAGTCGGGGTGCTTCACTGGGCTGGAAAAAGTTTAGCTAAATCAGAAAGCAGGTCTAATTAAGCAAATTTATTCTATATATATAAAAGGCTAAGTTGACTCACGCATGCGCAATACATAGAAAGCTCTCAATGGCGCCAATCACACAGTGTTTCGATCTGTTATTGTGGATTGTGAATTTGGTTGACACTTCTATTATAGAGAAAGGGCGAATAGCAATATTAAAATATTCTAACTAATTTCCTTTCAATGTGCATGAATTTGTGCACCGGGCCACTAGTTGATAATAAAGATGGAGACTGGATCTCAGGTCTCCAGATTGCTAGTCCAGTCTTTTTTTCACCATAAGCCCTTTCTTTTCTTTACTTGGATTCAATAAGCCATTGACACAATCTAAAATATTTTGGAGGATGAAATTAGGGGGATGTAGTGCTATAGCCATGTCATACTAGTGACTCATTTTATAATCCACTCTGAAATTATTAGTTGCTATTTGTACAGGTCTTCAACTCATTCAGTTAAATTTTGGATGCCAAATATTGATTTTATGTGTATCCCTCTTAGTTTATGTTTTTCCTATTTTCTTCGTCCCCTACATACATGATTGCTATCTAATGACTAAATGTCTTTATGTGGTTCCCTCTATCTGTAACTCCCTTGTTTACATGACTGACTCCTACTCATTCTTTAAGACTCACCCAAGTTTCATATCCAGGCAGCTTTTTCGGCCTCTTTATCCCTCCTATATCTCCTCCCTTGTGTGTACTTTAGTGCCCACTGCATATCTCTGTCATGGAACATTGTACTGGTATTGTTTGTTTATATGTCTTTGTCGGCTACTAGAATAGATTTGGTGTCTTGACCTTTATTTTAGATCCTCAGTTTATAAACCAATGCAAAGTGTTGTGATCATTTTTGCATATATAAATTGTAGTAGTCACCTATTGCCACAAAATGCATTATGAAAAACTATGCCCTAAATCAGTGGTTTACAACAAAAGCTTGTGGGTCTGCAGATCAACTGCAGTTTTCTGATATATTTGGGGCTCAGCTGGTCTGGACTTAGCTCTAGCTTGCAGGTTGTTTGCAAATCTGCTTCCCCTCGGTGTATTCTTGGGCTCAGGCTAAAGGAGCAGCACCTGCCTGGAGCATACGCCTGCCTGACAGATACTTTCTAGCTTTTAGAAAATATTAGGACTATTTAAACTTTCTCTATAGTAAAATTTATGTCTTACGTCTATTCTCTAAGTAGAACGCTTCCTCTCCCTTCATCATGCATCCCCTAAAGATCAGTACAGGTTATTTGGGTGAAATAAACAAAGGACATATCTCTTTTTTATTGGCTATTATTAACGTTTTTCAAACATTCTTTGGGACCTTGTTTCCAGGCAGCTGTTGTGCTGTGTATGGATGTGGGTTTTGCCATGAGTAACTCCTTTCCTGGTGAAGAATCTCCATTCGAACTGGCAAAGAAAGTGATGACCATGTTTGTGCAGCGACAGGTAAGAGCCAGATTGGCCTTGAACTTATAACTCATGTTCTAGCTGTTTATTGCCTCCACTTTAGTAACGCAAGATACCAGCCTGTTTACAGTGTCCAGCCTCAGTGCTTTCTGGAATCCGAGGAGTTTTCTTACATATACTCCCATGCAAGTTCAACTATCATTAGAGCCTGATAGTTTTTCCTTCTCTATTTTTGGTCCCTCCACTGAATATTACAGTTTTTACCAGACACAAGAGGCAATGTCGAGTCATGTTTAAAAGTACAGTCTCTAGAGCCAGATGGCCTAGGTTTGAATCCTTGCTCTAACATGTCATTTACTAATCTTGTGATCTTGAACAAGGCCTTCAACTACTTTGTGCCTATTCCAGTTACCTTTTGCTGGTAACATGCTATCTCTATTTTAAACAGGCCTCAAGAGAGTCCCATGGAACCATGAGAGATGATTTTTTAAAAGATTTATCATTTAAGCATGTCCCACTGGTGTGCTGGACATTTTTGAACCCCAGCAGCTGGGACCTTTTCTCCATGTACAACTAGGGATTATAACGAGTTGTGAAGAGACTGGGGAATTTAACAGACCAAACAGAAATGAAGAATGCCAGAATTTCATTTTCTCCCCATGCAGCTTTCTCCCAGTTGATATAAAAGGCTTAATCATAGATGGGAACAAGACAGCCTATTGTGTCAGATACTGTTTTGTTTTGTTTTGTTTGATTATGAAATGTTTCATAAAAGAGGCAGATGCAGAGAATAATATAATGGGAACATATTTTCCCATTGTCTAGCAATATACAACCCTAAAGTTTTGCCATGTTTCTTTTTCTTTTTTTCTTAAAAAATAAAATATTACAGATTAATGGGAAGCCCCTTGTGTATCCCTTTCCAATCCTCTTCTTTCCTCTTTTCCCCCCTCTTTTTCTCAGAATTTGTATGGTTATTACTGAGCTTATTTTATACTTTTGGACATAAGTATATTCATAAATAATACTTAGTGTTGTGTGCAGTTCTCAAAACTATGTGATGTTATTATATGGTGCATGTAATTTTTTTTATCAACCTTACGTTTTTGAGATTTATTCCTGTTGATAAACATTGCACATTTTTTTTGTTTTTTTACTAGGTGGTAATATTCCATTGTATAAATATTCTGCGATGTTTTTTTGCCTCCTCCTGTTGAAGGATGGTTCACTTGTTTCTAGTGTTGCCCTGTTTGTTATAAATAGTGCTGAAGTGAATTTTCTTGCTCATTGTGTCCTTGTGTACATGCTTAAGAATTTCTCTATGGTATATACACCTGTAAGTGAAATTCCTGGGCTATAGGATATGAACCATCAAACATTATTTTTTAATCTCTGGAAAATTTAAACCTTGAATAGTTATTCCAGAAAGACAGACTAAAATCTTTTCAAATTATCCATAATTAGTTTTCATTCAGAATTAGAGTCTGATTTTGCTAGAATTCTTCAAGAGCAGTTATCATCCTATTTCCCCACCCTAAATTGTGCTGAAATGAAGGGTGGTACCTATATAGTTCATGAAAAAGTCTGCTTAGAACCTAGGAAGTTGTCTTTACCCCATGGGCCATCCAGCCCAATGTACTGTTGTTGACAGTGGTCCCAGGAATCTGCCATAGGGAAGTATGGTTGTCTCTCTCCCTGAAGGATAGGTATCTAGGTGATACTATAAGGCTTACAGGTGATACTGTATGGTTTTCAACCTTCTAACATTCTTCTCTAGGTGTTTGCTGAGAGCAAAGATGAAATTGCATTAGTCCTTTTTGGTACAGATGGCACCGAGAATGCTCTTGCTTGTGAGGATCAGTATCAGAACATCACAGTGCACAGACACCTCATGCTACCAGATTTTAACTTGCTGGAGGACATTGAAAGCAAAATCCAACCAGGTTCTCAACAAGCAGACTGTATCCTTTTTCAGCCAAAGAAGACTTGAGAAATTTCCTTTAATCTGTGGAATCATAGTTTAGTTTGGTGAGGTTCTCTGAGTCCCAGCTCTGACTATAATGACATTTTTGGCTCTGAGGACATGGAGGTGATGTGTGTTAGGATTTAATGGGAAATTAATCAGATTGGGTTGGGTGCCTGGATTCCAGGTCCTCCAGAATAGAATCTTGCTCCTTCTTTGCACTATTGATATTGAGAGGGTGGGAGGCATAGGAAGGGGAAGATACGAAGGGTATACATGTGTATCAACGATGTGCAGAGGGTTTGATAGTGGTGATGGTCAGAAATGTTTGGACATAGAGAAGGTATTTCTAGAAGAGTATAACATTAGCATTCTCCATGCTTTCTTGGATGGAGGATATTTCTGTGCCAAAAATAAGACCAATAGCCAAATTGTGAGACTTCCATAGGTGCCCTAATTTAAAGGGGTTACTCTTATTTTTCTAACAGTACTGCCTTCCTGATCACTAGGAGGTGCTGCTGTGCTGGGAGTAACTTACAAATGCTACATTATGGCTCACTTAATTTTTAAGAATGGACTGTTAATCATAAAAATTGGGTTCTAGTCATTGTAAAATGGCATAATTTTTGGTTAAATGAGTGAAATATGTTAGATTACCTTTTGGATTATTTTATTTCTCATGGTTATATGTTTCAAGATGTATATGATACATAGCAAATGCGAGTATATTATTAGTGAAATAAACTTTGGAAGAAGGGTCATTGGGCAAGTACTTTTAAATCATCACACAGTCAAACCAGTGTCTACAGTTTCCAGCACTATGGACTTTATTGGAAAAAAAGTTGCATGTTCTTGGAATAAAGGGACTGTTTGGTCAGATCTTCTGCCCTTAACTAGCTGAGTCCTGGATGCACTCATTGTGTGCATGGATGTGATTCAACAAGAAACAGTGTAAGTGTCTCAACTGGAGAGAGTTAGAAATGAGCCTTTCTGCAAAAATTGTATGGCTTGATATATTCAGTGCACTATGTGGTTCATTGTTAATCAAACGGCATGCTTGTGTGGCCAAGGAAACATTTGATAGAATTCAGTGGTTGAGTTCAAACTCTCATAAAAGTTTAAAAGGAGGAAGGAATATATTGGGAGGGAATTTCTCTGGGAGGAATAAAAGTTTGGCTTATTACAGGTTCCTTCCTATTTGACTTAGCTAATTACCTGGAATTTTTAAAAATACTAAGTAATGTGGTCCATATGTTATTGAAATTATATGCATAGTAACTCTGGCCAATTTTCTAATTCATTATTTTTTAATTACTGTGCTTTTAAAATATGTGTCTTTGAATACACATACACAAACACATCCCTTGACTTTTAGGAATTAACGATTTGCATAAAAATCTCAGGCCTAAATTTGTATTATAATTTCTCAATCTTTATACATTCTTTGCAAAATCTTGCCATAGCCCTGTGAGAGGAGTCAGACCAGGGTGTTTGGCAACTGAACCCTTACAAGGCTGACGTTGTAGTACACTGGGAGCGCTCCCTACTTACCTTCTGCCTATCTGAGGCTGGAAGGGGATCCTTTTTAACCACAATGACCACATCTTTACCTGAAGATAGAGTTACGAAATGAGGGACATAATTCCAAAATACTAAGAAATTTTGCCAACGTTGTTAAAAGTATGAGTTATAACTAGGTGACTAGATGTTTGGTAGAAACTTAACTGAGTATCAACAATATGTGGACTTCTATAAGGAAGGTAATTACATTTGTTAACTGTACCTAGATTCATTCCTTAGCCTCTTTCTGCTTAGTAAACAAGTGAAGTGCATTTGAATCTGTAGGAACTAATTCAGGAGGAAGATTTCTTAATGTGATAACTCTCTCTTGTAGAGGAAAGAAGTTTGAGAAGAGGCATATTGAAGTGTTCACTGACCTCAGCAGCCCATTCAGCAAAGATCAGCTGGATACTATAATTCATAACTTGAAGAAATCCAATATCTCCCTGCAATTCTTGTAAGACTGTAAGAATAATGCTTGTAAACAAACCCTGTGCTCTCACATGTAATGAGTGGGCCTCATTATAGAGCGCTTGGTTCCCAGGAGTCTTTGCTCTGCTCTGAGTTGGGATCTGTCAGATGATTGACCTCAGCAAATATTCACTGATTACTTTCCATGTTCCAGGAACTCTTCTGAGTTTTGGTGATAAAGGGATGAAAGTCACAGTGAAACAGGAATTTAGCTTAATAGCAGATTGTTCACTATTCTTAGACTCAAAGAATTGATGAATTAAAGGAAAAATTTTGAGCATATTCAGTTCATCTCTTGCCTACTTAGAGGATTTGACCCAAACAATGAATGACCAGATTGATGGAGTTCTTTCTTAAACAGCTCAAGAGAACTGTTCCTTATAGTAGATATTTTGGGGGTAGAGAGAAATGTCAACTTGAGAATCATTTTAAACATATATAATGCTTATTTTTAACTGTTTTCAGATCTAAAGGATACACACATGTATATAAAAATAATTTGCTTATGTGTATTTAGAGATGAGGTATATGAATAGAGAGGGGAAATGTATTTCACAGTTTGTTGGGGAGAGAGTCCCTCCCCAAAAACTTGAATTTCCCCTCCAGGCATTTCCATTCTTTATCTTCTATGAAAGTTCTTTGACTGCACTAATCCTTCCTGCTGTGTCTGTAGCCTATTTTTTCTTGTCCTATTTTTGGTGAAAGAGTGATATTACAGGATGTTGAATTATTAGGCTTCTGGGGACACTCCTTTTTTCAGACTGAGAGCTATACTAAGAAGTCTCCAGCTCGGCGTGGTAAGCCTTTGGCTTTAAAATGCCTGCCATGGGGAATTAAGCACCTCCTTGCATGTATGTACCTCTTAGAACTGCTGAGGGGCATCTCCTCTCTGTAGAAAAGTAGTTCAGAATAACCCATCATACTGAAACTTGTTAAAACGATACCTCACAGAAATTAAGTGTTTTCAAAGTGACACTTCTCTTATTGAATTGAGATTTTTTTCCAGCACTTCAAAAGCCCAGCTTGGCTTCTGTTCCCTGTTCATAATCTCAGGATGCCTTTACATGGCTGAAGTATACTGCACTTGTATTTATTTTTCTTTTTATTGAATTTATTGGGGTAACACTGGTTAAGAAAATTATACAGCTTTCAGGTACACAATTCCAAACACATCACCTGTACACTGTATTGTGCGTTCACCACCCCACATCAAGTCTCCTTCCATCACCATTTATTCCCCCTATGCCCTCCTTCACCTCCCCCCACTCTCCCTCTCCCCAGCAATCACATTTGTGTCCATGAGTTTTCTCTCTCTTTTTTAAAAAAATATATTTTTATTGATTTCAGAGAGGAAGGGAGAGGGAGAGATAGGAACATCAATGATGAAAGAGAATCATTGATTGGCTGCCTCCTGCAGTCCCCCCCACTGGGGATCGAACCCACAACCCTGGCATGTGCCTTGACCGGGATTCGAACCATGACCTCGTGGTTCCTAGGTTGACGCTCAACCACTGAGCCATGCTGGCTGGGCTCTTTTTTTTTTTCTTTTTCCTTTTTGTTCAATCCCTCTACCCCCAACCCAATCCCTCAGTGCCCTTCCCTGAAAGCTATCATCCTGCTTTCTCTGTCTGTGAGTCTGTCATCTGTCTTTATTTTGCTTGTTAGTTCATTTTGTTCATCAGATTCCACATATGAGTGAAATCATATGGTACTTGTCTTTCTCTGACTTATTTCGTATGAGCAATACTGTAAAGCATGCTGAAGAGGGAAACAAACAGCCTTTTCCTTCTTGCTCACTGTTTGACCAGTTGTATTTGTGTGTGTGTGTGTGTGTGTGTGTGTGTGTGTGTATGTATGTGGTGGTAGTTTCTTCCTGTGCTACAAACCTCCAGCATATGAAGTAAAATTTTGGTTTTATTGTTTTGTGTATCCTGTGTATATTTGGTTATTCTAGGTGGACTGAAAAAATACAGGCAGGACAAAGGAGCATTGTGTTCTGAGCAGGACTGTTCCTTGGACCTAGTTTTTAGGTTCTTCTAACTACTGAGAAAGATTATTTCTGGTTTAATGCAGGGTAGAAAGAGCTGTTATTATAACTCTTTTTCCTGGGTAGTTTCCTGATCCTTCATTTTCCAATCATTCTTCCCTTTTTCCTGGTTGGTGTTATGGAAACAGCAATAGCCTGATGCAAACCCTGTGTCCCACACTCTGCTCGCTGGGAGCTCTTTATCTGATAGGTAATACAGTATATGCAGATATGTCATGCTATTATATAATTATAGCAAATAAAATGATAGAGGTCTGACATCTAGATCTGGTCCCGAGGCAACCAGATTATTTATATATATTTTAAATTTGAGAGTGATTCATATATATATATATACTTAATTTGAGAGAGAGCAACAATCAGTTGCTTTTTGGTGGTGGAGTTGAGTAATGTGAGTTTGAGTGGTTCAGGGGCAACGTGGAGAAAGTCTGTCTGAGAGAGTGAAGCCATAAAAGAAATTGAAAACTAAGTATGGAGATAGAGAGGTCAGATAACCTGCATGGTGTTTGAGACTAATCACGCTAGGGTCACCTGCAACCCTGCCTTTTCAATTATTTGGTCATTTAAGCCAATACATTTCTTGTTTTTACCAAATCAAAGAGGCTTTGGCTACTTAAAACTGGTAGAGCCCCAGCCGGGTAGTTCAGCTGGTTAGAGCATTGTCCTGATGTGCCAAGGTTGCAGGTTTGATCCAAGGTCAGGGCACTTACAAGAATTACCAATGAATGCATAAATAAGTGGAACAACAAATAGATGTCTCTCTCTCTCTCTCTCTCTCTCTCTCTCTCTGTCTGTCTGTCTCTCTCTCTCTCAAATCAATAAATTAAAAAACCCTCATAGAATATTGGATAAGAGATAAAGAGATATTGACAGATGAGAAATTTAAAGCTTGGAGAGGTTGACATACCCATTTTCTCATAGCTAGTGAGACAGAACCAGGACTGGGACCCAGTTCTTGCCTGGCTTCAGAGCCTGTGTTCTTAACTAATGCTGATCTTTTCCTGATAGTTTGCCTTTCCCAATTGGCAAGGAAGATGGAGCTGGGGACAGAGGAGATGGCAACTTGCCCTTGGACAACCATGGGCCCTCCTTTCCTTTAAAAGGAATTACTGAGCAACAAAAAGAAGGTATTCGGATGGTGAAAAGGGTGATGATGTCTTTAGAAGGTGAAGATGGGCTGGATGAAATTTATTCTTTCAGGTGAGAAGTGAAAACCTTTATTACAATTTTCAATTGTACTATGTAAATTTCTCGTTTGATCATAGGGCTTCCTAATATTTTCCTTTTTTGGTCCACTCTTGAATAAGCAGTTCTTCTTTAATAAATATTCTAATTTCATTAAAGAAATAGTATACCAGTCCCTAATCTTTTTTTTTCAATGTCTGGATAATGTCACATAATTCTCTTTACCTCTTTCTTGATGTATTTTTCATCTGTACCAAGGGGATCAACCATAGTCTAGAGACCACTGGTGGTCCATGAGGTCTGAAAGGTTGACGACTGCTGGTCTAGACTGTATGCTTTGAATGTGTTTGGTCATTAACTCCTTTGTTCCTTATTTTAGTGAATACCACAAATTCCAGCTATCACCTGTCATCTTCTCTGTTGTTTGGGGGCCAGATAAAAGTAGAATTGATCTGGATTTATGTTCACATGAAGTAGCACTTTACATTGTGTTTGCTACCCCTCAAGTTCTCCCCTCTCTCCCCAGTAAGAAACCTAGAGTTTTCTATCTGCTTTGCCTTAAAACTAAAATATGAACTTCGAAGTTCCTTTATCCCCTGGAGAGTCTTTATTTAACTCTCTCCATTCTGTACAGATACACGTGCCTTTTGTTTGGAAGAATTGGAATTAAATAAGAATTGTAGAGTTGTGAGCAGTGATGTTATAGGGTGGTGCCCACTCCATGAAACCCTAGATAGGAGTTCTTATCCTCAGGTCTGTGGTTTTCAGGGAGTTTGGTGAACCCTTTCTATTGTGTGAAAACGTATTTATGAATGTGCTTTTATTATAGTCTCAAAATGTCCTTGGCCCTGAAAAAAAAATCTTAAGAACAACTGGCTGAGTTGAAAAAAAAGATTGAATAGAGCAGCAGTTCTCAATCTGTGGGTCGCCAACCTGTGGGTCGAGACCCCTTTGGGGGTCGAGTGACCCTTTCACAGGGGTTGCCTAAGACCATCGGAAAACACATATATAATTACATATTGTTTTTGTGATTAATCACTATGCTTTAATTATGTTCAATTTGTAACAATGAAGATACATCCTGCATATCAGATATTTACATTACGATTCATAACAGTAGCAAAATTACAGTTATGAAGTAGCAACGAAAATAATTTTATGGTTGGGGGTCACCACAACATGAGGAACTGTATTAAAGGGTCGCGGCATTAGGAAGGTTGAGAACCACTGGAATAGAGGAAGATAGAGATGTTTGTTTTTACCTGTCACTAAGCCAATTCAGTTGTACCTGGCTCTCTCCCAACTTGTGATTGCTACATTCCTGCCATCCCCAGCTGTTCCTCCTCTCTTTATGATCGACAACAGTTCACTTCTCCTTCTAGAAAACTAAGCGCATCATTTCAACACAATTAACATTTTAAAATTGTTGCTTTCATTGTATATATATTTATTTTTAACTTACCTTTATTGTTAAAAGTATTACAGTATTATGCCTTTTTTTTTTTCATTAAGTGAGAGTCTGAGACAACTCTGTGTCTTTAAGAAAACTGAGAGGTCTTCCATGGCCTGGCCCTGTCAACTGACCATTGGCTCCAATTTGTCAATAAAGATTTTGGCTTATAAATCAGTAAGTAGTTGGTACACATATTTTTACAGAAATGTTACCTGGCAGACAAATATGCTTACATAAGGAACTGACAATTCATGACTGGGTTACTCAGTACTGTAGTTACTACTTCTCTAACTGCTCTCCCTATTTGTATCATCTCTATCTTTTAGGAAAAGGCATGCTAGAAAAGGAAGCTTTATGAATTATCGCTGATGGAGATTGATTCCCTCCTTTTTCTTTCTCTCCATAATATTTAATCATGAGTTCCAGGCCTTTCTTTCTCTGGAATGCATAAAGTTTTGTCATTATAGTATCTAGCTTTTGTTTTCTTTCAAATTTTCTTAGTGATTTCTGACTACTGATAGACGTCTCCCCTTTTTTTATGAAAACTGTGGTAACAAGATGTATGGTCCTCTTTTATTTTTTCAGTCTGAATATATACTAATATTAATGTTTATCTGTGGTTTACCCTGAGGGAAAGATGAAATGTAGAAAGAATTATGAAGTAAACTAAAGTTTCCATAGTAGGAAACCCTAGGTAAGAGCAAACAAAGCAGTTCAGCTAGATTAATTGTTCTGGATGATTTTCTGTAAGTAGAGAGTATATCAGAGTATGTCAATTGGAATCCTAGCTTTCTCTGCATTTATTTAATTATGTATTTATTTGTTTTTCTGTTTGAAATAAGATTCTACAGGAGAAAGTTAAAAAGTCTTGGATAGTTGTGGATGCAAGAACCCTAAAAAAAGAAGATGTAAAAAAAGAAACCGTTTATTGCTTGAATGACGATGATGAAACTGAAGTTCCAAAAGAAGATACTATTCAAGGTATTACAGTAAGAGAATCCACTTTTGCTTAAAAGAGCTGTTCTTCAAAGTGATAGGAGGCAGGCTGGGATTTGTATTATTGTTGTTTAGAGATATTTCTCTGCGTTCTGGAGACACAGCTCTTTGAGGGGATCATGAGACGTAGATCCTTTAGCTCATCTGTTGGGTGTGAGGCAGGATGGTTCCTAGGAGTGCACTTGGGTATTCCATCTCTCTGAGCTTTAAATGTCTCATGTGACAGAACTTAATACTTGGCTTTGTTTTAAAGTTTGAAATTTAACTGGTTATATCAATGTGACCAAAGAAAGTTTTTTTATTTACTCTATTTCATTTCTTACTTCCATGATGATTATTTTTCTGAGTGCCAATTTAAGATTATTTTTAAGTGCTAGATATGCTCCTTGAAGTAATTTAGGGCATAAGAAAAATTATGTTTATTGGGTTGCTTTATGTTCGCTAGGATCTTTGAAGTCGTCCTTTTTATATTATACCCATTTGATCTGTATAGTGTATCTAGATGGCATCTCTATGCAGGGGGCTTAAAAACTATCTAAGAGTGTCTGAATGTTCAGGAGTTAAGATTAGAAGATGCCAAATGATGTTTTAAGTTAGAAACCAGGGTTTATATAGATTTCTTGCCAGACTGTGTGCTGCACAGCATAGGTTTAGTTGGCAAACCTTGAAAAAAAAATACCTTTCATCTGTGGTGCTGTGTTGCAGTGTTTGTGAATATTTGTATGTGTTGTAGGGGCAATAGGGGAAATTGGTTAAAGGTGGTGGTGGTGGTTATGGTTTCTTTCTTTCTCTTGGTGGATTATGTGTAGACTAATCAGTATCCTACAAGCTCTACTAGTGTAGTGTAGTTAAGAACATGAATTTTGGAGTCAGACCTAGGATAGAATTATGGCTCCATCACTTGCAAATTATTTGATCCTAGTGTAGTGACCCACCCATATAGGAAGAATAGCACAATGACAGGTGAAGACCAGGAAGGTACAGGGCCTCCTCAGTGATGTCGAGTATTTGGGTTGCTGGTGTATTGGGCACATACAGATTAGTGTGTGGTAATGGAGGATAGTATCTCATAGATAGCCTGTATTTTTTCTTTTAATCTTCTCACCAACCTAATGAAGCACTCTTGTTACTTTCATTTTATAGATAAGGGAATTTTGACCAAAAGACTTTCATTAATGTATTCAAAGTGACACAGCTAGCAAACTAGCATAACTTGAACTCAAGGCTGTCCTGCTTCAGAGTCTGTGTTATTACATGCTGTTCTGAATTAGGAAGGGCTTTGAATGATAGGCTGAAGAGTTTAGCCTTAATTTTGAAAGCAGCATGGCATTGTTTATAGTTTTGAGGAGCAGGTTGTCATTGGGCTGTGTTGTAGGAAGATTAATATGACGGCTGGGTATAGGATAGATTGGAAGGAGAAGAGATTAGAGTTGAGGATGCCAGTTATTTTGGTTGCAAGCAAAAAAAGCAGGTCTGGTTATCTTAGGCAAAAGGGAAACTTATGGATTGAGCAATGGAGAGGGACTAGTTGAATATGGTTTGAGTTCAGAGAGCATAGATGTGCAACTTTTGTCTCTTAAACTGTTTGCAGTTACTCACATACTCCCTTTGCCTGTCCTCCACTCTCTACTCCCAAATATGTAGAGTTCTGTTTCTTAGAGAGAAGGGCAAAGGAATATGGTCATATGGTGTAGTCTATTCTATCTTTTTTGCTATGTACAAAAGTTAGAGTTATTGATTTACCCTTTAAATAGATGTACCAAAAACCCAGGACAGTTTTCATTAGAATTTTCACATTACTATTAAACAATTTAAGTAAGAAGATGTCTGATGACAGAAAAGTTAAAAAAACATTTGGTTTCGATACCACCCTTAATCATGTGCCATACATTCCCTGTTAACTTTTTGTTGGAAATTTTTAAAAAGACATACATAAAAGTAGAAAATTTTTTTAAAAATTAAATATGTGACATCAACAGATTGACAGGAACAAATAAATGCTGGATCACCGACTCTGCCTCAAGCACACAAGTTTCTATGTTTCTTGGAGTAAAGGTGCATATACTTTTCCTTTCCTTTTACCCAAAGCCAGAATCCTTGGATTTTGATGATCCTTCTCCCCACAAAATATATAACACTGCATATTGAAAGAGCATGACCTTCCATAGAGCAGAGGCCTTGGACAGAGTGGGAGTTTTGTGTGTTTTTTGGGTTTTTTTTAGAAACCAAGAGCCACCCTAGCCAGTTTGGCTCAGTGGATAAGCGTAGGTCAGCAGGCCGACGGGTCCTGGGTTCAATTCCAGGCAGAGCACATACCGCGGTTGCAGGCTCCTCCCTGGCCCAGGCCCTGGTGAGACAACCGATCGATGTGTTTCTCTCTGTCTTTCCCTCTCTCTTCCACTCTCTCTATAAATCAATGGAAAGATATCCTCAGATGAGGATTAACAACAATAAAAAAGAAACCAAGAGCCTTTATTTATATGAGCAACCTAAGTAATAGAAAAAAAAATAATAGACAATACAATCCCAGAAATAAAATAAATTTAAATGCAGAAAAATATTTAACTTATCAATTGAATGTGTCTAAATAGAAAAGTTTTGGCTTCTTCCATTAGGCACTTGTATGCATTTTTGAGAACATTTTGTTTTGAAAATTTCCTGTGGGCATTTTTCTCTGTGGTTCTCCAGGTTTCTGAAGAAATATGTTCATGTTATTTTGTTTACAAATCATGATTATATTCTAGTCAACCATGGTTTATCTTTAGAGAATAACTAGTTTATTGCACTGGCTATATTCTTTCCTCTAGGCTGGGTAATCATTAAGTAACTGAATTACAGAATATGTACTTAAAAAATGTAATTGGATTTTAATCGACTCTTTTTGTAGATGTTGTTTGTGTATCTGCTGCTGCTTCTCCGTTCATCACAAGGGATGAAATTTGATTTTAGGGAATAGTATATGGAGGCTTGATCTGGAGTGTGCATGTATTGTTAGTGTATGCGGAGGGCTAATTTCAGCTCATAGAGAATGAGGCTCCGTATGCTTAACAGATGCTCTTCTCTTGTTCTCTAGGGTTCCGCTATGGGAGTGATATCATTCCTTTCTCTAAAGTGGATGAGGAACAAATGAAATACAAATCAGAGGGGAAGTGTTTCTCTGTTTTGGGATTTTGTAGATCTTCTCAGGTACAGGACTTAGTTTACTAATTATAAGCAAAATAAGTGACTTTTTTCTTGTTATTATTTGAGATAGTGTGATTTTGATTGGTCCTTTTATTTATAATATGTTTATTTAGCTTAGTTTTTCTAAAATGTAGTCTGGGAGTTAGTGTCACTATCTTTGATTTTTTTTAAATATATTTTTATTGATTTCAGAGAGAAAGGGAAATGGAGAGAGAGATAGACATCAATGATGAGAGAATCATTGATCAGCTGCCTCGTGCACGCCCCCAGTGGGGGGATGGAGCTTGCAACCCAGGCATGTGCTCCCTGAGCGGAATTGAACCTGGGACCTTTTAGTCTGCAGGCTGATACTCTATCCACTGAGCCAAACTGGCCAGGACACTATTTTTGATTTTTGAAGAGAAAATCAAGATGGAGAAAAGTCAGGAGAGTAGATGTAATTTAAAGTCACTTTTTAGCTTTGCTGTCAGTCATAGTTCATAGTAGCCTTACAGAAACAGTATCTAGTTCTTTGCTATTATATTGCCTTTTCGAAACTGTTATGTATAATGGAGTGTTTATAGGAATGAAGATCTAGCTGGGTTTTGAATGCCAATAGACGTCTTAGAATATCATTGATTTATGCCAGTCACCGTTCATCTCAATGCCCAGCAAAGAGGTCCAAGATGTGAAATTTGTTCATGTCATATGCTTTTTAGATACCAATGCAGAGATAGCACAAAATAGAAACAGTGGGAAATGCAGTAATTCACTGAAGGTCCTGAGATACCATATACTGCCCTAGAAAGGGTTATTAAAGATTCCTGGATATCTTAGATAAAATTATTCGTGAGGTGAATGAAAATGAATCAGTATAAAATGTATCTTTTCAGCCCTAACCGGTTTGGCTCAGTGGATAGAGCGTCGGCCTATGGACTGAAGGGTCCCAGGTTCGATTCCGGTCAGGGGCATGCACCTTGGTTGCGGGCACATCCCCAGTTAGGGGGTGTGCAGAGGGCAGCTGATGAGGTGAATGAAAATGAATCAGTATAAAATGTATCTTTTCAGGCTCTGTAGGGATGAAGATTTTTTTTTTTTTGATTCTAGATGAACTCAATTGAGAATTATAATAAAAATAAATACTACCCAGTATATTGGGCTTGAACTTCTTCATATTGCTTAAGCCTAAGTCCCTGTGTAATTCAGTGTTAGAATAATTCATTGAAGTTGGGAGGATCTTTTTCATGATATGTGCCAGTTGTTAGATACATTTTTAAGACTCATAAGCTGAAAATTGAGATTTACTTAAAGTTGATGAGATTTTAATGGTAAGAATACTTTTTGAGATTTGAGAATCTCTAATAATTTTCTAACAAATTATACTAAATATGCTTTATATACCTCCCAAAGTGAACTCACTTTGGGAGGTATGGAAACTTAAAATTAGTGGTTATTAATGGCAGTGCTTATGAGTCTTTTCAGTGAAACAGAACCTTTAGTCAGACCTGTTTGTACAAACTGGCCCATTGGAAAGTGGTCTTCCTAACTCCAGACAGGTAGAAAAGACCTATTCAAAACATCTGCAGCCCTACCGTTTGGCTCAGTGGATAGAGCGTCGGCCTGCAGACTGAAGGGTTTAATTCCAGTCAAGGGCACATGCCGGCTGGATTCCCCAATGGAGGGTGTGCAGGAGGCAGCCGATCAATGATTCTCTCTCATCATTGATGTTTCTATCTCTCTCTCCCTCTCCCTTCCTTTGTGAAATCAATAAAAATATATTAAAAACAACAACAAAATAAGACAAAAAAAACCCTGCAAGTGTAATTCAAAACTCAAAAAATTGAAATCATCTATGCCTAGCTGGGACTGGGGGAGCCTGTTTAGTGCATGGCAAAGCAAGGAAGAATGAGCTGAACAAAAAGTATATTTTTCATTTTTTAAAAACTTTTTATTGAATTTATTGGGGTGACATTGATTAATAAAATTATGTAGGTTTCAGGTATACAATTCTATAATACATAATCTGTGTATTGTATTATCAAGTCGAGTCTCCTTCCATCACCATTTATCCCCCCTGTACCCTCTTTTACCTCCCCTTGTTCCTCTTTCCTGCTGGTAATCACTGTACTGTTGTCTGTGTCTATGAGTTGTTTTCATTTTTCTTAATACTGTCACCTTTTTAAAAGATTTTTATTAACTTTTAAGTCATGAATTATTTTTCTAAATTGACTTTTTGTTTTTAAGCTCTAAACTATTTTTATCTTGAGTATAATCTCAGACAGGTACTATGAAGATAATATAATAGTTATCATTTATCGAGTGATTATAATACTCCTGTCATTATACTAAGCATTTTATGTAAATTCCCATTTCATTCTTTTATGAGCCTCTTAGGTAGGTGCTATGATATGTATTTTATACATTAGGAAATTGAGCTTCAGAGCTGTTAAAAAACTGGTCCAAGGTCACCTGGCTAGAAGGTGGTAGAGGTGGGTTTTGAATCAGTTCTCTGATTCCAAAGCTTATGCCATTGATCAGTTGTAATCTGCCCACCAGATGGATAGCCTCATTTTTGAATCGTCTAAGTTTTACATACCTGCTTTTGTGTATTATCTTAACAAATGTATACACATCATCTTGTCAACTAAGAAAGTATAAGCATGCACCTTGTAACAGATGAGTAATTATCATTAAATTGATAAAATCACATAGTTTTCAAATTCCCTTACAGTGAGGGAAACTAACATTTCTGGATTGAACTGATAGTTTTCATTCTATAAAATAGGATTTTTGGTTTGGGTTATTTTTTTCTTTTTTTGAAATGTGAATTACTTTTCTTTTTAAAATTTTCAAGAGTCCTTTCAATTTGTCTTTCTCCAAGTTGTCAGTGTTCTGGATATGTAATTACAGACGGATAAAAATTTAGCCAGAACTTCCCCTAAATGTCTGGCTGTCTTTTGAAAAGTCATTTAGATGCCTTAGGAAGAGATTTCATTAGCTCTTCTTTAATCAATCAAGAACTATTACAAATTCTAATAGGAGGACAAATCTATATAAATGTAGCAAACTAAAAATATAGGATTATTCCCGTATTTCTTCAAATAATGGTTCTCAAATGGGGAATGGAAGTGGAGATGGAGGGAATTTGAGTTACATGGGCCTCACACCCATACCTTTGAGACTTAATCTTGAGCTGCTTTGACAGTGCTCATAATTTCTCAGCTTTAGAGGTGGAAGGGCAAAAGAAACCCAAAACATTTTAGAAGCCTTGCCTTATACAGCATATGGCATGTTCTTATAAATAAGCTTCAGGCACAAGGGCCCCTAGATGAGAGAGAAGTTCTCATCTTATTCAATAGGTGCAGGTGGGAACTCTTCAGTGTTCATTTTCTCATATTTGACCCCTTTGATACTGTGATAGATGAGTAACTAAAGGGAGCAAAAGAACACACAGTGTTTATTTTTGCTTCAGTTACCCTTCCTCCAGTGCTGCCCCTCTGTTTAGTTCTTTGCTCTGGTCTCTTTGCAGTTCGTCATTGCTCTTAGGACCACTTAATTTTGCTGATAAGAGACTTCATGATTGATTGTTGCTAATCTTGCTAGTTTCCCCCTTTCCCTTTGCACTGTGGTACTGTACTACTTAAGAAGCAGTTCCTCAAATATTTCTGTGTTTTATGTTACTCTAAACTAACTCACACTATTATTTCTGCCCCGGATATTTGTGGCCAGACTTTTTATCTCAGTTCCGAACACATCCTTTAAATCTTAACTTAGGTGTCACCATTTGCAGAAGCCTTCCCTGAGCCCTCATGACCAAACTAGATGCCCTTCTTATGTGCTCTAGTAGCACCAAACTGTAATACTGTATTAGAAGACTACTCTTGTGTCCTTGTAGTACTGTATGTTAGTACTGCACTGTGGTTAATTTAATATTTACCTAAGCTCCTCAGGACAATCTATATTCTATTCATTATTGTGTTTAAAGTGCCCAGAACAATGTTGATGCATATTAGATGCTCATATATTTATTCTGTTGAATCTTAGGTAATATGTTGTTTCTAGTACTTGTCAATGTTTTTCAGTAAGAACATTTTGAATGGAATTTCTTAGCAAACTGTGGCATTATGGTTTTATGTATAACTTATTTTGGATCATAACTGATTCTTTCTTCACTTACTCTTGTAGGTCCACAGGAAATATTTCATGGGAAATCAAGTTCTAAAAGTCTTTGCAGCAAAAGATGATGAGGTGAGTTGACAATGGGTCTTTGAGGTAGTGCCACAGAATTAAATTGTCATTTTAAGTGAATTGTTTGGGACATTTATAGTTTAAAGTGACATTAATTATTGTAACGGCAGTGGGGAAATTCATTGTCTTTTAACTCTGAAAATGAAGAAATGCCTAATGAATTTGTCATAGTATGAGCACAAGGCCTTAGGAAATAGTCCTACCATCGGACAGCAGGTGAATGTTAAAAACAAAAACATTTGAACACATGCATTTAGTATGGGGATCTCAGGGTCCCCAGAAAGGTTGGGGTCAGGTTGACATTTTCATTGTTATGGATATTGGACATTTAGTACTGGCTCTAGTGTCCTGGAGATGAGCTTCACTGACTCTCTGGACCACTTGTCATTGAGAAATTTGTCTTTTCCAACCCCCATCTCTTTGCACTTGTTCCCCACCTTCCCATGAGATTCTGTTTTCAGGCTGGTTTCTGCCTGGCTAACAACCCATGACTCTTAACATCCTACACTCACGTGAACCTGCCCTCTCTGTAAATATTTTCTGTGTGGCTTCCAAGTCAGAACTTATTTCCTTGGAGATGCTGATCTAAGCTGGAAGATTAGAATATAGTGTCTTTTTAAGACTACTGAAGCAGGTCTCCAAATATTTGTATTTAAAATTAGTAGATGTAGAAGGCTTGTTTGGGGTGAGGAGGAGGGTGATGGTGTAAGAGATCTAGTCCTCTTAAACCTCTCTTTCTCCTCACTTCTGAAGGGTAGCTGGCTGCAAATCTAGTAAATGGATATGCCATTATTCCATCAGAACAGTTGACATTAGGAGAAAACACTCAGTACTGCACAGATTCACTAGAGCACAATAGGCTCTAATATGCGAATCCTCCAATTTAAAAATCCGAGTTCCTGGGTTTCTCCTAAATCAGATCCTGTTGGTAATCATGCAGTTTTGGGATATACTGTCAACACATCTTAACTGCATTGTGAACTTCTGCTGAATATAAGTCTGGGTTTTAGAAGAGTGTTAAAGCTGAATATACAGACTTTTGATTCATCAACTCATGAGACTGAATAAAATAATCCCCAAGTAGAGCTTTAGAGTAAGAGAAGGAGAGAAAGGTCAAGAGCAGAGTGTCAAGTTAGTTGGAGGAAGAGAAGAACCAAGGGAGGAGTGGCTCATAATCTATCCAAATAAAGAGGTAATATGCAAATTAGCCGGGACACTGTAACACCTCACGCCGGGATCATTAGCATATTACCTCTTTATTAGCTCCTATCATCAGGAGGCTACCTGCGCCTCAGGCGTTGCTCCGTTGCTCCGGAGATGGGAAACAGGGCAGAAATGGGAAGGCGGGAGCAGGGAAGTGGGGAGGCAGGAGCAGGAAAGTGGGGAGGCAGGAGAAGGTGGGACCAGCCGGAGGCAACTCGAGGGTGGGCGGTGCTGTGCAAATTCGTGCACTGGGCTCCTAGTGTATAATAATCAGGAGAGAGTGTTATTCTGAAGCCAAAGGAGAAAGTTCAGGGAAAGGGGATGGTCAGATGCTACTGAGAGGTCAAGTAGAATGAGAGCCAAGTGCTTAGCAATTAGGAGGTCATGGCTGACTTCAGAAGATAATTTCAGTAAGACGGGTCAGTAGATGGATTAGATTGAAGAACAATCTTATGCTAAGCAGTGTCAACAACAAGATGATTATTTCATGGAATTTAGAGGTGAAAGGAAAGAAAGATACATGTAGTAATTTATGGAGAAAGGGGGACAAAGAAAGATTTTGTTTAGGAAGGCTGAGACTTGAGTTTATGTAAAGGGTGAGGGTATGAATTCAGATAAGGAAGATTGAAGTGTTAAGAGAGGATTTAGATGATGAAGTAAAGTTCCAGAAGAGGTAAAGTAAATGTGATCAAATGTAAATGGGTAGAGTGTGGCCTTGAAATCTGAAACAGGAAGACAGTAGAACACAGTCTTAGGAGTATGTGGTTCCGTTGTGAAAACTCTTCCGTGTTGGATATGTGTTAATGCTGCATCTTTCTTACTAGGCAGCAGCGGTGGCCCTTTCCTCCCTGATTCATGCTTTGGATGAATTGGCCATGGTGGCCATAGTTCGCTATGCTTACGACAGAAGATCTAATCCTCAAGTTGGCGTGGCTTTTCCTCATATCAAAGACACCTATGAGGTAAAACCCACAGGGCTCTTTATTCATGGTTTTTTCCCCCTTCAGTTTCTTTATTCTAAAGGTGCTTCTCAACTATGTGTGTGGGAATCACTTGGGGCAGCTTGTAAAAATGAATTCTGATTCTGTATTCTGGGGTGGTGCCTGGGATTTTATATTTCTCACAAACTCCTAAGTAATGTCGATGTTGCTGGCCTGTGAACCACATGTTCAGTTGCAATGGAAGAACATATGTTAATATGAGTATGTAAAGGACCTTCTTATCAAATCACTAAAGGTTAACCATGACCTCCTGTTTGCCCAATCCAGTGACCTTCTCTTGGTTATCATCCTTTTTGACAATCTCAGAACCTAATAGGAATAGATTACCTCTATTTTTTTTTTTACAACAGTCTTTATTTACAAAGATTGAGGATGTGATTTTGTTGTGATCTTTGTGAAAGTCAGTTTGGTCAGCGATGTCCTATTTAAAATACAGGTCTACATTTCTTACATTTCCTATTTCTCAAAGAACTTACTGTGGCAGAACTGAAAAAAGGACAGCAAATGACTTGACTTGCACATCAGCCTTCCCTCAACCTGACTCTTCTCATTTATTGTCTTGGGCATACATTTTCCAGATATTCTTTGGTAGACTTTCTTTGAAGCATGTCTTTCATGTTTAATATTCTCTGTACTCTTTGCAGCTGTGTACAGCTAATAACAGTAATCAAAACACTGTACTTTCCATGCACCGGCATTGGGCCTTCTGATTTTCGAAATATTTTTGTTGTGCCACTTTCACAGCATTTGGGACCAGTTTTATATTTTTTTATTAATTGGATTGTTTTTGCTTTTACCTCCTTTCTTTCTCATTAGTGTTTGGTGTATGTGCAGCTGCCTTTCATGGAAGACTTGCGGCAATACATGTTTTCATCATTGAAAAATAATAAGAAATACACTCCCACGGGTGAGTTTATTTCCACTTTGCTCCCTAATTGGCTCTAAACACAAACTGTTCTTGGGAAATCACCTGTCTGCAGTCATTGGCTGGGGCCAAAGTTTCACAGGATGGAATTAGTTGGGTCCAAGTCGCATCGTACACAGTAATGAAGGTGGTTCATCATGTGTTTTTCCAGTAATAAGGATATATTTGCCCTGAATTCTCCAAACACTCTCTAGGTTCCCCCTTCTGACTTAGGATTTATATCTAGGAAGCAGCTTGCTAGAAATGGATGTACATTCTTTGGTTGTGAGCAGGTTTGCCCTCTACGGGAGTTGACATATAGAATTAAACCTGGGACTTTAGTGTCCTACATAAAATATGTTATAACTTTAACTTGAGGAGTGATAGTGCTGGAGTTTACCTTTTCTCTTTGCCCTTTCTTTGTAGTTTCACGGTAACAGTTTAAGTCGCACTGTTCTCATTTCCAGGAGTTCTTCGAGCTTGGCGTGGAAAGGCCTTTATTAAGCATCTGGCTACAAATGTCAGGGACTGCACAGAATGAGTCTCACAGATGCAGATCCTGTCTTCCAGAGAGCTCACAGTTTAAGACAGTTGTAACAAAATATAGTAGTGGGCCAGATGTAGAGAACATACCACAAAGAACACAAATGACACATAGATGTTTTAGTTTACAAGTTTTTCTCTGTGTCAGTGTAGGATTAGGGAATAGTAGGTGACTCTCAAAGCTGGTTTCTCTGTGTGTTTTTTTGGTTCTCCTGTTTGGGAGAAGTGTGCAGTAGAAAAGCCAAGAAACAAATGGGCTTCTGAGACTTGTGTCTTTCCCATCTTCTAGAAATGAGTCCCTCTGGGAGCCAGGCGTGGACTTCAACATGCAGAAGCTGCCCGTGTGTTAGAGTAGTCTATCCCTACCTCTTAATAACCCCAAACTTTAAATGAGCAGAACATTTAAAAAAGAGAACTTTGTTGAGAAATTATGGACATACACCATTCACCCAGGACCTAAAACATTAAATATCTCTCGACCTGTTGACTTATTTTCTGTGAGTTGGCATTTTTGTTTGCATTTTCTCCATTGGAAAAATGTATTATTAAAACTGTTTGGCATATTTCCCAAGTAGAAATTTATGTAGGGGTGTGCAGTGCTAGAATGATCTGGCCTGATAACGTCCTGATAGCTCGTAATGGCAAATGAAAAATCACTGCATGTTCATACACAGGTACCACCTACTATGTTGTTTACATAGTCAGCTGACCATGGTGATGGCTGTGCCAGTGCCTGAAGCCTCCCCTAGAAAGTCCAAAAATGGGATAGGAAGGTTTTATGATAAATAGCTGCATGCTCTTTCCTTCTGTAGTAGCTGTTCAAAAGGGAAATTTGTAGCAGTAACGGACAGAAGCATAATGGATGTTTTAGGGACCACTTACTCTTTTCTACCTTTTGCCTAGTGACTCAATGATCCAAAATTAGCACCTCAGCTTTTAGGAACTGAACTGCTGTGTGAATCAGCAGCATGAAAGTGACACATGGTAGTTTAAGTAAAAGCATTTTTGTTAGAGTTGCCTTTCATCCACATTGCCTTGGGGCATGTCATTGTTGTTGACTAGGTCGATTTTTATTGAGGAGCACTTTTAGGTTTTAGAAGAGTCGTAAAGAAAAGGAAGTCATGTTTTTGCTCTTCAGGATCTTTAGCGTTTGCATAAGACATGAACACAAGTGTGCATATATGCAGAGTGTGCTTAGTGCCATGAGGTTTGTGAGAGGAAAGGACTCCTTCTGACTTGGGGGGCTTGTGAAGGAATCTGCTCACTCTGATCCAATGTTGTCTTCCTGTTAAGCTGTGATATAAGTTATATTAAATCCTTATAAAGTTAATGCTTTTTTTCTTTTTAAAAAAATTATATTGATTTTTAGAGAGGAAGAGAGTAATATCAATGTGAGAGGGAAACCTTAGTTGGCTGCCTCCCACATACCCTCTACTGGAGATTGAGCCCACAACCTGGACATGTGCTGGGAATTGAGCCAGCAACCTTTTAATGCACAGGACTATGCCCACCCAACTGAGCCACACTGGCCAGGGCTTTTAAAATGTTTTTCTCCTTTAATTACTAATTTCTTTTTAATATTAATTCATTGAATTCTGAATATTTTGAATTGCCGTATACAGGTTGGGTTTTGTGTGGCTGTAGTCTGGTTTGTGTGGCATTCCTCTGGAACAAAGTCTTTTGCTTTTTAAAATTTTTTAAAATATGTTTTTATTGATTTTAGAGGAAGGCAGGGCAAGGGAGAAACATCAATGAGAGAGAAACATTAATCAGCTGCCTCCTGCACACTCCCTGCTGGGGATGGAAGCCCAAAAACTGGGCATGTGCCCTGACAGCAGTCTCTTGGTACATGTGATAATGTCCAGCCAACTAAGCCACACTGGCCAGGGCTAAACTCTCCTGCTTTTGATATGATTTCCATTGTCAAAAGTTCACTGAATGGTAGAACTGGGAAGGACCTAAGAGACCAGTTACTCTAAATAACTCATTTTTACATATAAGAAAACCAAGGTAAATGATTTGCATAACTAGAGACTATATTTGGCAGAGCCAGGGCTGTATAACCTGCCAGTATTGCTATGAATAGCTATGAGTGGAAAGCATTTGTTTTAGTGGAAAATAATAGAATTAGTCTATTTTTCTTTCTGCTTCTTTGTTTATCCTTGTTTTAGAGGCACAGTTAAGTGCTGTCGATGCTCTGATTGACTCCATGAGCTTGGTCAAGAAAGATGAAGAGGGAGACACCATTGAAGACTTATTTCCAACCACCAAAATCCCAAATCCTCAATTTCAGAGATTATTTCAGGTGAGAAAGAAAAGATGAACCAATCATACTTTTTTAAATGAAAGAGAACTGCGTGAAAAATTAGGGTAATTGACTAGTCACTAACAAATGTTTTTAATCCCCTCAGTTGCTCTATATGTTCAATGGAAGAAAGTCACCTTCTTTCTACTAAAAGAGAAAAATACTCTGAGCTTTTGGAAAGAAAGAAGTCAAGTTAGGGTGCTTTTAATTTCTTTCTGGAGAAAGGCTGTTGTTTTTTCCGGAAGGCTTAATAAAAAGCCGATTTTCCTTTTATGTGTTTTCCAGGCTTTTCTTCTTTTTTAAATATCCAAATAGTAGAGTTTTAATGAAGTTTATAATAATCACTATTAGGGAAGAAGTGTTCCAGTGCCACATTTGTCAAAAATTTCATAATTAAAGGTAGCATAAAGGTCAGATAAAGAGGTTATAGTATGAAACTATTAAAGAGTAACTAAAATACAGGGAAATATGAAATATGAATTTCTGAATCTTGGGCCAAAGGAATTGGAAGGTGGAGATTGGATTAAGGGAAACGGGAAGTTGAAAACAGAGCTGACTTATGCTGAGGAAGGGGAGGCCTAGGCCAGGGTCGAAGGGAAGGAGTATTCTAGTCCTGGATTAACTCAGTGACTGCAGGACATAGGCTTTTCTGAACCCCCAAACTGAAAATGATCCCATGCAGCTTTTTCAGGCAAACTCTTCCTCACAGAGCAGTGGAGGACCTGTTTCTGAGGGGGTGGGGGCTGTGGATGGAGAGACCCTCAACTCCCTCTTAACTCACTTCTTAAAGCCTCCTTAACTAGCTCAGGTCCATATTAGGGCCATTGTAATTTTGAGGGATCTTCTGCACGAGAGAAAGTGCCTGTTTTTTGGTTTTTTTAATGCTTATAATTCCTTTAAATAATGAGGGAGGGGAAACAACTTTTGTTCTAAAATTAGAAATGTAAAGCTTAACATGTAAGGCCTGACTCACAGGGCAAGGGAGAAACATCAATGAGAGAGAAACATTAATCAGCTGCCTCCTGCACACTCCCTGCTGGGGATGGAAGCCCAAAAACTGGGCATGTGCCCTGACAGCAGTCTCTTGGTACATGTGATAATGTCCAGCCAACTAAGCCACACTGGCCAGGGCTAAACTCTCCTGCTTTTGATATGATTTCCATTGTCAAAAGTTCACTGAATGGTAGAACTGGGAAGGACCTAAGAGACCAGTTACTCTAAATAACTCATTTTTACATATAAGAAAACCAAGGTAAATGATTTGCATAACTAGAGACTATATTTGGCAGAGCCAGGGCTGTATAACCTGCCAGTATTGCTATGAATAGCTATGAGTGGAAAGCATTTGTTTTAGTGGAAAATAATAGAATTAGTCTATTTTTCTTTCTGCTTCTTTGTTTATCCTTGTTTTAGAGGCACAGTTAAGTGCTGTCGATGCTCTGATTGACTCCATGAGCTTGGTCAAGAAAGATGAAGAGGGAGACACCATTGAAGACTTATTTCCAACCACCAAAATCCCAAATCCTCAATTTCAGAGATTATTTCAGGTGAGAAAGAAAAGATGAACCAATCATACTTTTTTTAAATGAAAGAGAACTGCGTGAAAAATTAGGGTAATTGACTAGTCACTAACAAATGTTTTTAATCCCCTCAGTTGCTCTATATGTTCAATGGAAGAAAGTCACCTTCTTTCTACTAAAAGAGAAAAATACTCTGAGCTTTTGGAAAGAAAGAAGTCAAGTTAGGGTGCTTTTAATTTCTTTCTGGAGAAAGGCTGTTGTTTTTTCCGGAAGGCTTAATAAAAAGCCGATTTTCCTTTTATGTGTTTTCCAGGCTTTTCTTCTTTTTTAAATATCCAAATAGTAGAGTTTTAATGAAGTTTATAATAATCACTATTAGGGAAGAAGTGTTCCAGTGCCACATTTGTCAAAAATTTCATAATTAAAGGTAGCATAAAGGTCAGATAAAGAGGTTATAGTATGAAACTATTAAAGAGTAACTAAAATACAGGGAAATATGAAATATGAATTTCTGAATCTTGGGCCAAAGGAATTGGAAGGTGGAGATTGGATTAAGGGAAACGGGAAGTTGAAAACAGAGCTGACTTATGCTGAGGAAGGGGAGGCCTAGGCCAGGGTCGAAGGGAAGGAGTATTCTAGTCCTGGATTAACTCAGTGACTGCAGGACATAGGCTTTTCTGAACCCCCAAACTGAAAATGATCCCATGCAGCTTTTTCAGGCAAACTCTTCCTCACAGAGCAGTGGAGGACCTGTTTCTGAGGGGGTGGGGGCTGTGGATGGAGAGACCCTCAACTCCCTCTTAACTCACTTCTTAAAGCCTCCTTAACTAGCTCAGGTCCATATTAGGGCCATTGTAATTTTGAGGGATCTTCTGCACGAGAGAAAGTGCCTGTTTTTTGGTTTTTTTAATGCTTATAATTCCTTTAAATAATGAGGGAGGGGAAACAACTTTTGTTCTAAAATTAGAAATGTAAAGCTTAACATGTAAGGCCTGACTCAGTGAATGCTTTAGTAGTCTAAGTGTAATCAAGTATAAATACTTGTATAAAATTCTTCGATGTTTTTGACAACTGGACTTCAAATGGCCTTTGCCATTTACTTGTGTTTTAAAGTCCTTATACTTTCCCCACAGTGTCTGCTGCACAGAGCTCTACATCCTCAGGAGCCTCTGCCCCCAGTTCAGCAGCATGTTCTAAACATGCTGGATCCCCCCACTGAGGTGACAGCTAACTGTGAGATTCCTCTCTCCAAAATAAAGACCCTATTCCCTCTGACTGAAGCCATCAAGAAAAAGGATCAGCTGACTGCTCAGGATGTTTTCCAAGACAAGTAAGTAATGCTATGGTTGCATTTCACATTGGACAACATAAGATTGGTGGTAGTCATAGACTGGGGCTCCAGGACTGACGGCTGGTTGTGGGAGGAAGAAACTTTTGGTTATTTGATCCTGGCCTTGAAAATACTGGTTTCTCATCTGTGCATTGTAGGTCTATTTTATTCTTGCTATTCACCTGGAATGGAGAACTACCTTCAGGGCTGTTGGCTTTTTAATCAGCATCAAATTCTTGCTTTATATATATATGAAGGCTAAACAGTTTTGATTATCTAATACTAAATTTTACCATTTTCTAAAGTAGGGTGCTGGGGATGAGAGGAGAGGGGTGAAGGTCATAAGGTTTTTTGTTTGGGAGGTTAGGTATCAGGAGAATGTCAGTGAGATTTTTGGAGGAAAAGTGGGAAGGGGAATGAAAAAACCTGGCCCTGTGTTAATGATGTACTTGGTTATAGCATCAGTGAGGTGTTTGCATTGTAAGAATGGCAAAATGCTTTTCATATAATTCTCAAATCAAATCAAGCTTTCAGGAAGCTATTAAGTTTTTTCTTCCCTCAGCAAATTCTTTTCAGAATCTGTATCAATTTCTATTCAAAACAAAATAAAAACCATAAGAAATTGTTTTTTATTATCCAGAATCATTTGGGTGTATAGCTTGATTTTTTTACCAGTTTTAGGTTTGGTTATTGGTGACTTTTCCTCCCAAATCAAAATGATCTGCTTATTTATTTAGATCGGATTCTGAGATCTAGGCTTAAGCCACATTTTTTTTTCTTCCTTCCCACAGCTGTATCTTTATTGACAAGTAAAGCTTATTTGTAAATACTCTATTGGAAGAGTACTGAATAATTTCCAAAAACCTTGACAGGGTTTTGTAAATTGCTAATTTAATGAATCATCTTCCAAGTTGAATAGAAAGCTTTATGATGCTTTCTGTGGCTTTTTAGAGATTAATACCCCCGGCTATGTTAGAATTGAAAAAAAAATAATCATGGGATTGATAGATTCTATCACATGCTTTCCTGATATATTCTGGAGAGTTTTTTGTGCTATGTTAGAATTGAAAAAAAAAATAATCATGGGATTGATAGATTCTATCACATGCTTTCCTGATATATTCTGGAGAGTTTTTTGTTTCACTTTAGCCTGTCACGCTTTCTTCTACATAGAAAGGCTGTCACTGGAAGTTTACTTTCTCCCTGCTAGCCTCATCTACCTATATCCCTCAGATCAGTACTGTAGAACAGTTACTACAATTTGAAGTCCTTTTCTTCCCATGGCAGCCTTGCTTTGGCCTCACTGCAGTCATTAGCTATTTTCTGTCTGTGTTAAGGCTCCAGTTCCTGATCCTGATTACCTTCTGCTGTTGTGGGAAGGAAAGGGGTCATTTCCCCTTCTCCCCTTGATTAAAATGTATACTGGTATTAGCTGACTAAGAAAAACCCAGAGGTTGTTCTGTGATTTGGTCCCCGCTGTGATGACACCTTCAGCTCTAATCCTACCCCTCACTCTTTCTGGAAGCCTGAGTGTCTCCTGGGGCCTGAGAAGTATCTCGCTCACACATACCCACTCACACTCCCATTCTCTACCTTTCTTCAGAAATCTTTGTTTTTAAGAACTGCAGAAATGATGCATTGAACAAATATTTATTGAGTACTTTCTATATTTAATAAGAAGGATTCAGCCCCTTCTGCAAGGTCTTGCAACCCTTAATTTTTATGGTAAGGTACCCATCAGCTTTGGAGGTGGTTTCCCCAAAGAGAAGAAAATTGCTAACAACCAGTTATACTTTTCTGTCTATTCAGTATCTCTGTATCCACGGTACATATTTCCTGTGTAGGGGCAAGGGACAAAGACTGGGGAGTGAGCAAATTTCTGTTTAGGAAGTGTCAGAGGCCAACACAGAGAGCCCTGGACTGGGAATCACGGGTCTTCATTCTAGCTCTATGTGATTTTGGTTAAATAATTTTACCTTTATGGGAGTGTCTCCATCTAAAAACAGCATCCTCTCAACAGATATTGTAACACTATCTCTTAAATTAATATTTAATTTAATAAGCACTTTGAACTATTTAGAAGGGAAGGCAGTAGTCAAAACCCAAAACAATAATAGTATCATGCTGTCCCAAGTTAATCCTTTCACCTGTTTCCTGAGATGTCATCTCCTGTCTCATCTGGTACCTTAGTCCAATCCTAATACCTTCCTTCTTTCTGTATTTTCAGCTTCTCCCTTTGTACCAGCTCCTTTCCCTCTACACATTAACACTATATTTCTTTCCTCTGTAACAAAATAAAATAAATCTCTCGCTTCCCCCTCAAGTTACTACCTATCATTTTTTTCCTTCCATAAGCCAGGCTAATTGGAGAATAGTCTACACTGATTCTTTACAGGGCACTCATTGTCTTGGCTTCCTGCCCCCATTGCTTCCCTGAAACTGTTCTTCCAAAAGACACCAACTGCTTACATGCACTTTAGCTTGGCAGCCCTTTCTTGCTTCACCTCTTGGTAGCACTTGACATTGTCAGTTATTCTTTGCCTCGGAACTCATATATCTTCCTTAACTTCAGCTTCTCCGGGTGTTTCTGTCTAAATCTTTGACGGCTCCTGCTTTGATTCCTCTGAGGGCTGCTTTCTTTCCCCACCAACCTTAAATGTGGATGTTCTGTAGGACTCTTCCTCACCAAGAGCTGACACTTATTGGACACAGGTATGTGTTGAATGCTTTGCTTGACATGTATTACCTTTTTAGATCCTTTGGGCCATCCTCTGAAGTAGGTTCTTTTATAACCCCCATCTCAAAGCTGGGGATACTGAACCTTAGAGAAGACAAGAAACTTGCCCAAGATCAAAGCTGACTACATGTTGGTGTGAGGATTTAAATGCAAGCAGTCCAACTCTAGCTGATTTGGCTCAATGGATAGAGCGTCAGCCTGCGAACCAAAGGGTCCCAGGTTCCATTCCAGTCAAGGGCACATGCCCAGGGTAGGGGGCTCGATCCCCAGTAGGGGGCTTGCAGGAGGCAGCCAATCAATGATTCTCATCATTGATGTTTCTTTCTCTCACCTTCTCTCTTCCTCTCTGAAATCAATAAAAACATATTTAAAAAATAAATAAAAATAAAATAAATGCAGGCAGTCCAGCTCCAGAGCTTGCACTCTCACCCATTGTGCCACGTTGCCTTCACAATACGTGTTCTAGGGCCTTTGATTATTTCACATGCACGTCTTCAAACACTACTAAGTATCTGTCCATCCTGACATATTTCCAGCCTAGCCACTGTATCTTAAGTGTCTGTCATTACTTCAACTTTAATGTGTCCACAAATGACTTCATCATCTTTTTTCTTCCATGCTCCTTTTAAACCTCATTTCATGCTATTTTTTATTCTCTATTTTAGTTAATGACACCTATTTCCAGGAAGTCATCACTTTTCTACTTTCCATATCTAGTTGGTTTACCAAGATGTATTAGATTTACCTCAAACCCACTCCTTTCACTTTGAGTTAGTATAGTGGCTATTCGCATTGATTTTGGAATCGGATACATTTGGATCAGACCCAAGCATTTCCCTTTAATAGCGGTTAAAGTTGGCAAGTGGTTCTGTGTCAAGTGGCCATAACAGACACCTGCCTTTCAGGAGGTTGCATAGGAGAGTGGTTACTAAGAGTTGAGGACTAGTTGTGGACCCTTTACTAATTGTGCTTTAGACAAGGTCAGACCCTTTTGAACCTTGGTTTGCTCATTTGTAAAAGACAATAACAATAATTAACACATAGGGTTGTTGTGAAGTTTAACTGAGATACTTTATTTTTTTTCTTTATTCATTAAGGTATTACATATGTGTCCTTTTCCCCCCATTGCCCCCCAACCCCCCCCCCCACTCATGCCCTCACCCCCCTGGTGTCTGTGTCCATTGGTTAGGCCTATATGCTTGCATGTAAGTCCTTTGGTTGATCTTTC
>NW_005371173.1:44881-45232 GCF_000412655.1 Myotis brandtii
AGCTGCTTGCTCCATTTGCTCCGGGACAAGACCTGGAAAGCGTCTGCCTATATCGCCGCCATCTTCCTTCTCCGGGATTGTTTTTTTATAATCTCTCTTTCTGTAAGTTCACTATTGGTGTATAAAAATTTCTTGGCATTAATTTTGTATTCTGCTTCATTGCCGAATTCATTTATTAAGTCTAATAATTTTTTGATAGAGTCCTTATGGTTTTCTATGTACAACATCATGTCATCTGCTAATAATGACAGTTTTACATCTTCTTTTCCAATTTGGATAACTTTTATTTCTTCTTCTTGTCTAATTGCTATGGCTAGCACTTCCAGTACTATGTCGAACAGGAGTGGTGAA
>NW_005371173.1:46406-55891 GCF_000412655.1 Myotis brandtii
GTTGAGATTTTTAGATTCTTCCTGATTAAGTTTTGGAATGTTGTATTTTTCTAGAAATATGTCCATTTCCTCCAGGTTGGCTAGTTTGTTGGAGTAGAGTTGTTCATAGTATTTTTTAACAATCCTTTGTATTTCTGTGGGGTCTGTTGTTATTTTGCCTCTTTCATTTCTGGTTTTGTTTATTTGGGTCCTCTCTTTGCTTCTTGGTGAGCCAGAAGCTTCCAGAAGATGCTTTGTATGTCTACTGTGACCTGGCTAGAGGTTCATCAATCTTGTTTATCCTTTCAAAGAACCAGCTCTTGGTGTCATTGATCTTTTGTATTGGTTTTTTTTTTGTTTTGTTTTGTTTTTTTTGGTTTCTATGTTATTTATTTCTGCTCTGATCTTTATTATCTCCTTCCTTCTGCTCACTCTGGGCTTTTCTTGTTGCTCTCTTTCTAATTCTTTGAGTTGTAGAGTTAGATGATTTACTACCATTTTTGTTTGTTTGTTTTTTGAGGTAGGCTTGTAGAGCTATAAACTTCCCTCTCAGGACTTCTTTCATTGTGTCCCATAGATTTTAGATTGTTGTGTTTTCATTGTCATTCGTTTCCAGGATGTTTTTAATTTCTTCTTTGATCTCATTGGTAACCCAATCATTGTTTAATAGCATGCTATTCAGCTTCCAAGTGTTTGAATTTTTTAAAATTGTTTTTATTGTATTTTATTTCTAATATTATGCCATTGTCTGAGAAGATGCTTGATATTATTTCTATCTACTTGAATTTGGAGAGACTTTGCCTGTGACCCAATATGTGGTCTATCTTTGAAAATGTCCTATGTGCACTTGAGAAAAACGTATATTCTGTGGCTTTGGGGTGAAATGTTGTGAAGATGTCAATTAAGTCCTAATACCCTCTCCCCAGAAACATACCCTAACATACTAAGTTTTGCATATATTTTCAGGGCATTCACACATTCCTTGATGCCATCCTTCGACCCCTGATTAAAAACCTTTGCTTTAATGGCTTTTCATTACCTTCAGCTTAAGATCAAACTGTTATACAAATGAGAAAACTCAGATAGGCAGAAAGAAAAGTATCCTATATTATAAAAAGGAAGTATGCAAATTGACCATCACTCCAACACACAAGATGTCTGCCCCCATGTGGACACAGATGGCTGCTACAAGATGGCTGGCAGGGGAGGGCAGTTGTAGGCGATCAGGCCAGCAGGGGAGGGCAGTTAGGGGCGACTAGGCTGGCAGGGGAGGGCAGTTAGGGGCAATCGTGCCGGCAAAGGAGCAGTTGGCATCAATCAGGCTGGCAGGGGAATGGTTAGGGGCAATCAGGCTGGCAGGCCGGCGAGCAGTTGGGAGCCAGCAGTTCTGGATTGTGAGAGGGATGTCCGACTGCCCTGTGGGATCGGGCCTTAATGGGCAGTTGGACATCCCTCAAGGGATCCGAGATTGGAGAGGGTGCAGGCTAGGCTGAGGGACACTCCCCCCCCCCCCCCCCCATGCATGAATTTAATGCATCAAGCCTCTAGTTTATCCATAATCCAGCTACTTAGAGAACCAGTGTATTTCTTCATAGTTGCTGAGTCTAATTTAGATGTTTTCTGTCCTCATCTCTCACTACTTCCCAGCATGCACCTCATGCCCCAGTCCAACACAGCGACTTGCTATCCTCTTACAGGGATGTGCTGCTTGCCACAATGCTTTGTTAATTGCCTGTTTATATATTTATCTTTTTTATTTCACTGAACTTCTTAAAGATTTTGATTGCATATTAATTTTTGTATGTTTATTATCTAAAGCTCTGCTTAGTTTTAGTGGCTAACACATTGTATTAGGTAAATGTTTGGCTAAATAAATAAATTGCAAAATTTATACATATTTATAAAAGAAAATGAGAAGAGGAGAAAGAACAATGAATTACCTATGGTCCCAACATCCAAATGCAGCAGCTCCTAACATTTGTATGTCTACTGTGATCCTGCATGGATAATTTCTACCTCCCAGGGCGCTGCTCCTTCATAAGTAATTGGGGGATGAGAGTCATTGCCCTTTCCCACTTCAAATAGACAGTCTGAGTTCAATATATGTAGAATTCCTAATAATGCTATTAAATGATTTAATATTCAGAATATTAATCATATTAAAATTTCACTACTTTCTGCTTATTCCTGGGCCTGCCTTCACCTACTCAGTTCTGAAGAACTAAAATTTATATCTTCTTATCCTTCTTTCCCAAGAATCTTATCTTGGAAGGTTTAAGAAATTCTCTATGTGATTCAAACTTGTATTCTCACAGAACTTAGCACAGTGCTTTGCATATTTAATGGTTCTTAATGCCATCTTATAAGTTAATTTGTATCTTTGGAAGAGAATAGGTACATAGTTGATATACTCATGGTACTTTTTATCATAGTGTTTTCCTGAGGAGCAAACTGAAGATCAGAGAGTCTAGTAGCTTACTAGAGTCTAAACTCTAGATATACTGGGATTAATATGAAATCAATATTTTTAAGAAGGCATAAAATTTCAGGGCTAGGGAGTCTTGAAACAGAGACTAAAATCTAGCTCTTTGGTTTCCAAATCTTCAGCAGTACCATGAGCAGTACCAACTTGTCTGTCTCACAGGAATACCTGGCCAAGTTGAACTGAGACGACTGCGAGGTTTTTTGAATGGACTCAAATTCTGGGGGAATTTCATGCTGCTTTGGGTTTATGCATTTTCCTCCATTCTTGCCATCAAGGCTTTGTGTGCTCAGCTTCTGTTCTATTTGAAGGAAAGAACTCAGGATGATTCACCCCTTTTAATGATTCCTGGGCCCCATCCTTCTGTCTTCTATCTATTTTTTCTTTTTCTTCTTTTTTTTTTTCTTTTTGCTTCTCAAAGGGAAAAAGGCAAGTGGTGAATGGGAAAGATGTCAAGTACTAAAACTTTTAATTCATGTTTTTGTAAGGCTCTGATTACTGTAGTCCTTCATCTAGCTGTAAGAGGAGATTCATTATTGAAACAGCATTGAATAAGCCAGCTCATGCCTTATTATTCTTTGCTTTAATTTTAGGATAACCTCTTCTTCATGCCTCATTGTCTGAAGGTTGGGCTTTTGAACAAAAACACATCACATTTAGAAATACTAGATCCTAGTAATTTCCCTTCTCATTCAGCCACTTCTTGACAGCTGCTTTTGCCCTGGATTGATTATTTGTCTGGGAGGAAAATCTTCATATCTCAGTGTTCAGTAGCTTAAGGGAGATTATGGGCAGAGCCTTTGGATTTGATTTGATTTTCCTTTGCAATTAACTTGACCTCTCCTGACTTCTAGACAGGCTTTTAAAGCCAGAATGTTGCTTGAAGCAAGATGTTTGATACACTTCCTTGGAGTCATCTTTCCCTCACGACACAGATGCTATTGGACTCTGTTAGCATACTGTCCAACACAAAATTAGGTTTTTTTATAGCTTGACTTCTCTAAGAACTAGCTCTTGCATATTTGATCAAGGGTTATCTTGTAAGCTTTGAAGCTGTAAGAGGAAGTTTCTAAAGCTCTCACGTACATGATGAAGAAGACACAAGTCTTCTATGCACATGGAAAGCTAATAGCTATCAATTCTGAGATGGAAACCAGCAAATAGTATCTGAAGAGCAATGGGTTTCTTACTGAAATGTTCCGTTTCCATGACCTGTGCTTGCAGTTGCATCTGTGAGAGGGCTTTGTGATGTAACTGCTGACTGTGACCTCTATGCTGTGAAGCAGCCAGGGCTGCTCAGGTCAGGGTCAGGCCGGAAGCTCTGAGGTTGGGAAAGCGAGCCAGGCTCTTTGTAAAGGAGGACCAAGTGCGGCTGTTTATTTTTGACACTTGAAAAATAAAGTCGTACTTTTCACATCAGTAGTTCTGGGTTTTGTATTGTTTGCTTTGTTTTAAGGGGAAACCCTATTTATTTTTTTTACAGGCATGAGGAGGGACCTACCTCTAAAAAACTGAAGACAGAGGAAGAAGCCCACTTTAGTCTCTCCAGCCTGGCTGAAGGCACAGTCACCAAGGTGAGCATAACTTTTCCAGCGCGCTCTCCCCATTGCAGGAAGACGGGCTGGGGGAGACTGCATCAGTGTATGTTAGTCCTTCCAATATATAAGCCACGCAGGCGCATCCCATACTTCTTCCTGGAAGTAATTACTGTCAGTGAATTGCTTATAGAATGATCTGTATGATACACAGTGCACAGAGCACTATATCATACACAGAGCATGGAACATTGCTGTGGGAGTACTTTTTGTAGAGATTTTTTGTTGTTGTTGACTTCACTTTGCAGCTTTCTGTTTAGTCAAAATGATAGGGGTTGATGATACAAGTCTTAATCTCCAAGTACATAAAATTTGAGTGTAACTCTTCTTTCTGATATACCACTTCAGAACAGGTTTCACAAGTTTAGGATTTCTCCAAACCAAATATCCTTCGACACCTGAGATCTTTATTTAATGGAAAGGTTTTTGGAGCTTAAAGATAATTGCCTTATTTGAAGTGTCATTAGTTTGAATCAATGGGTCTTAAAAATTGTCCCTTACTAGCCAAGTGCACTGGGAAGGTCAGTTAGCACTAGGGCATGCCTTTTCCCTTCTTCAAAAAGAAATGCTCTCAGAAAAACTGAATGTCTGAAAAATGATTTGGGTTTTATTTCAATGTTTTATAGTGAAGGAAAAAAATTAAGGCCTTATTTGCTCGGAGAACTTTTCTGACTGCTTTACCAGAGCAAATTGGAAGCTTTAGTATGTTTTGTGCCGAAGTCTACCAGCCATAGAGCCCCGTTGTCGTCCTCCTTTGAGCTGAATGATACTTAGGCCCTGTTTAGGTTGGGACAGGAAGATTAAAGACATAAGTATGATCAGAAAGTGCCATATAGTGTGGCAGAGATTTCCATCTTTGAACCTAGCACTGCAGTAAACCTTTTTTTAAAAAAAATATATTTTATTGATTTTTTACAGAGAAGAAGGGAGAGGGATAGAGAGTTAGAAACATCGATGAGAGAGATCGATCAGCTGCCTCCTGCACGCCCCCCAGTGGGGATGTGCCCGCAACCAAGGTACATGCCCTTGACCGGAATCGAACCTGGGACCCTTCAGTCCGCAGGCCGACGCTCTATCCACTGAGCCAAACCGGTTCGGCTGCAGTAAACCTTGATACACGATCTGCTTGTACTGTTGGGTGACATCTTCAGTTTGGGCACGTTTATATATTCTACCAAAACTTCAATGCCAAAGGGTCAGCAGCAGTCCCCCCAAAAGGGGAAGTTCAGAGAGTCAAGCATCAAGCTGTTATTTTTCACGCCATCTTTGTAGGACAGATATATTTGGAACTGACCCCACACTGCAGAATCCTCCCTTCTTAATTGGTTGGGTGTCAGGATGCACAGGCAGTTTGCCACATAAAGCCTTCAAGCTGGGCTGGCTAGTCGCTTGGTAGTAATACTTCTGACCCCTCTGGAAAGAAGTCAGCTTGCACAAAGGGAGGTAAGTGAAAGTACAGTCGGCAACTGTATCTGCTAGCTTTGAACAGAACCCTGGAAATGACTAGGAAGGGCCTTCACTCTGGCTTTGCTTTTATTCTATAAGAGGACACTTCCGACATCAAGCCATCTTGTCTTGCCTGGGGTGATCTGCAGGGTTATTTTCTGTGGGTGTATTCTAGGTCGGAAGTGTGAATCCTGCTGAAAACTTCCGTGTTCTGGTGAGGCAGAAGAATGCCAGCTTTGAGGAAGGTGAGTGATATGCCACTGGCTCTGCATTTAGGGAAGGTGTTCAATTGAGTTAATGGATTTAAAATCGAGATTAAGATGTATAGCCTTTTGTAATAATGTTATAACCTCTATATATAGCAGTTTTCTTTCTTGTGGGTCTTTGTGTTGTCCCTTATTAGTGATCTCATTGAGACATTGTGAGCAATGAGATAAACTCAGTTCAGGTCTGCCCAAACAGAGGACTAATTTGTTAAGAAAACTGTGGGCGAGAACCTTGGAGTTTTTAGTTCCACTTCATTGAACTTCTTTGGGTTACTGTGAATGAGCTTAGAATAAAACAACTTTGTGTCATATCTCCCTGTTTTCTGGGATACACATTCTTAGTCTAGTCTTAAGGATTGGAGCCCCTTTACAACCCAGAAAGACCTTGCTGCTGCCCTTTGATTCAGTACTTCTGAAATTGACTACATTCTCACAGTTTTCTTATCATATATAACCTAGAATTTCATTTAGGCTTGGGTTAGTATTAAAATGGCTTCCAGAATGAATAGAGGGTCTTGAACTGACATTCACATACTACTTGAATGCGTTTATATTCCTGTTCTCTCACCCCTTAACGCAGGGTGGGGAAACTTTTTTCTGCCAAGGTCCATTTGGATATTTATAACAAAGGCCATACAAAATTATCAGCTTAAAAATTAGCCTGCTATATCTGGTCAAACATTTAATTAATTCACCCCTAATGCCTTGGTAGGGCCAGACAAATGATTTTTTGGGCCTTATATGGCCTGCAGGTGGATGTTCCCCACCCTTGCCTTTTAAAGAGTGGCAGCTAGCACTTGTAGTCCTGCAGCTTTGTGTACACAGTAGTAGTCATCAGTGCTGCCCAGGGTCAGGCCTGTCTGTGAGCCACCCTCTGTGTGTGAGTGTTAATGCATGCATAGAACTTTCTCTTCTCACTTCTTGGTGTTTTAGGGGGAGAATTTCCTAGAACACGACACCATTTTAGTTTAATCATCTATAGTGGCAGGCATAGGTGTAGGGTGCCTTAGTACTTCGAGTTTGAGAATCCTAGCAAGATGCCTGGACATGCTGTGCTGTTGCCCAGCAGCAGTCATAACCAGCTAAGCCTCAGAGAGAGCATGTAATCCACCAGGCCAAAGTTTGTTGGCAGCAACACCAAAGGCCAGACCTCTGAGAATTACCTAAGGAAGAACAGCTCTGTTACCATAGTAATTCTTTTAGGTGGGTCATGGATGTTTTATGTTTTGAGATCGAAGAAGATTTTGTGTTTTTGATGAAAGGTCATGGCCTTCTTAGCTTTTGATTGTTATGTTGTCAGTTACTTTGGCCAAAGTCAAGGGTCCTCCCTGTGGAAGTGATTGGCATCCCTGGTTGATGTAGGCATGGTCTCTTCAGGGGGCTGAGTCCAGAATCATCACCATTATGAAGGTAGCCACTAGTGTCTACTATGTTCAAGCATTGTGCACCCACTTTGTTATATTTTTGTCTTAGTTACCTACCCCACAGAGCAGTCCCACGGTCACATGAGCAAGTGGAGAAAATGTGAGAGCTTTAACAGCTGGTGCCAGAATTTGCTGAAAATTCTTCCATTGTTTTAATTGGGAAACTACTTTGATAAGTGCTTAGGGTAGAAATAGACTTTGTCCAAGGCTTGGTTGTTAACCAGTACTGGGGTTCAGAGGAGTGGGGAGCTACTAGCATCATAGAAGTAGACAAACTGGAGTTTAGTCAGGAGAGGGGGAGGAGAAAAGTATAAAAGCTAAGAGGGAGAGGAAGTGAAGGAATTAGCTAAGGGCACAGAGTTCTGTAATACGTTCCCAACTTATGACTGCAGATCCTCAGAGTCAGTAAAATCAGAATGCTTGGCTTCAGTGCTCTGGTGAAGAGGCAGAGTTTTGGGTCTTGAATTATTTCAGGCAGAGCAGAGAAAGCACCTCAGAGCACAGGAGGCCAGAGTCTGAAGAGCTCATGAGAAAGTAAACTGCTCAGAATGTTCACATTGAGGAAAACATGTTTCCCTGAGGCCATGGAATTGGGCATTTGAAGCAGATGTATGAAAATAAGGGCAGTGACCCCTAGATGGCACATAGGTTACAAATAGGTACTATTATCTCCTCTTTACAGATGGAAAAGCTGTAAAACTGGAGGAGATGAACTTCCCCCCAAATCACACAAGGATTCAAACTCATTTCTTTCTTAAATACTAGATTTTTCTACTTAGTCTTATTATTTCTCCTAATCCTAATGGCCTCCTTTCCTACATGTTTTTTGTTTATACATTATAGGGTCATGAATTTAAAAGCTTGTGTCTATAGATAGGACTTTTGATGAGTAGACTGTCTTTTGATTTTGAATGTGACTGAGTGCTATAGTGCTGTGATGGTGAAATGTCCCTCTGTGCCTCTGTCTAGGACTTGGTCAGTTAGATCTCCCCAGTGGCCTCACAAAAGCAGACTTTTTGCAGAGCTATGGGAAAATGGGACCACCCACTTGTTAACTAGTTCTCTTTCGTGGTCCTAACTTGCCTTCCCTTTCTAGCTTCAAGCTTCAGAAATTTTGTTTCCTCAATGCTTTTCCTACTTTTGTTCTTTTGCTTGTGCATGTCTTAGCCAAGGCCCTTTGTGAGCCAAGACTCACTTCCCCTGTAAGCCCAGAGTTGTCCTCCAGTCGTTAAGCTGCCTCCTTGATATCGATCATTATCCCTCCCGGACTTCTCTGACTAGGGCAAGGGAGGTAGAAGTCTTGCTCTTTTCTCCATTGTATCTATTTTTAAAAATTCAGTCGCCAAAAGCATGATCAATAAGTATTAGTAAGATTGTTTTACCCTTAGAACTTGGCCCTTTCACCTGTTGTTGTAAACTAACTAGAGGCCCGTTGCACTAAGAGATTCGTGCAATAGGCCTTCCCTTCCCCTGGCTGCCGGCACCGGTTTTCCTCCGACACCCGGCACCCAGGCCTTCGCTCCTCTTCGTGGCTCCAGATGGAGCCTTCAGTCTTCGCTCCACCGCTTTGCCCCGCCGCTTCGCCCCTACGTATGCAAATTAACCGCCATCTTTGTTGGGTTAATTTGCATGCTCTCCTGATTGGCTGGTGAGCGTAGCAGAGGGACAGTTAATTTACATGTTTGTATATTATTAGGTAAGATATACAGGTGTAATTCTGTCTGGCCTAATAATCGTGAAGTCAAACTGAGAAAATTGTGATCCTATTCCCTTGACATCAGTTGTCTACAGTAGGCAGCTACACATTTTATCTTCTGTTTTTTTGGTGTGAGGGATATTTTTTGTCCTAAGTTTATTGGCAGAGAGGAGATAACACTGAACCCCAGGAATGTGTTCTTCCTGGCTGCTGATGCTCCTGTAAGCTGTCTTTGATTCTCAAGTGTCCTTCTTCTGCTGGTCTCTTTCCTCCTTTCTTACACACCCCTACATGCTATCACTACAGTTTACAATAAAAAAATTCTTGACTACAGCTGTATATGTAATAATTGTGGAAGTGGAGTTGTTTCCCTCAAGCACAATTCATAAGTGCACCTGGAATTTGTAGTTGTAGGTTATTGGAAGAACCTGAGTCCACAGAGTTCTCAGACTCCTCAAATCAGGGTTATCCTATATAATAAAAGCCCAGTGACCATAACGGCAGAATGACCAAAACGACCACTCGACCAGTCACTATGAGGTGCACTGACCACCTCTCGGTCCCTTTCCCCAGTTGGCAGGCTCTGATCACCAATGG
>NW_005371173.1:56688-71208 GCF_000412655.1 Myotis brandtii
CCAAACAGGGAACCAGGGGTGGGTGGCAGCAGATGCAGACAGTGCCAGGCCAAGGCCCCTGCCCCTCCCGTTGCCTCACACACAGAGGGCGATGGGGTGCGGGGCGGCAAGTGGGTGGAATGGCCAATCTCTTGGTCCCTCCCCCCAGCCTGCAGGCTCCAATCACTGATGGCGAACGGGAACCGGGGTGGGTGGAGGGGATGCGGGCAGCTCCAGGACAAGGCCTCCACCCCGCTGGTTGCCCCACACACAGAGGTGACCCACGGTGGGGGTGGGGCCGGTGAGCAGGCAGCAATGGCTGATCTCTCAGTCCCTTCCCCGGCCATCAAGTTCCCATCGCCGGATGGCGAAAGGGGAACCGGGGTGAGAAGGCCTTGATTGCAGGCTAGGCCTAGGGACTTCACCCGCACACGATTTTGTGCACCGGGCCTCTAGTCTACTTACATGAACACCCTTCTCCACTAGCTCATCAGCAGGGCTTCTTAGGAGGAACACCATGGATTTCCAATTCTTCCCTTCCCTGCTTTTACTTAGGGAGAGTGCTAAAGTGGTCAAAAGATGATAGCAAATTAGAGAAAGAAAAGCCACATTACTTCAGTCCTCCAAATGATTTCTACATGATTGAGATAGGTTTGAATTTACAGATTTCCACTGAGTATGAAATATTATGTAAAGTAGCTGAAAGGTACCTACTGTGTCAAAAACAGGTTCTCTGAGGACCTTAAAAGCCAGAAAAGATGAATATTTGGAGACAAATAAAAGGATGGAATGTAACTTTTTATAATATGAGATGATTCTTCCATCAACCCTACTTTTGCCACTTAGATTGTAGGTTCTACACTAATTAGGTTTCCAAGTAGTGACAGGGTGGCGGAGCTCCATTCCACCAAATTGAATTCACAGGGACATGATTGGTTAAAAAACAAATTTGTCAAGAAAATATCCTAAGTAGAAATGGTAGGGACTCCTATTTGGAGTCTGATAGTTAACATTAGATTTATGTACAAGTGAGCAATAAAGTGCATATATCCGCTTGATTACATGATGGTCACTTTATTCTGTGGCTGCTGAAGCATTTCACTTTCTCTCAGATCTCTTCTTCTCGGTGTGTTTGGACACATCTCATCCTCAAGTCTTTTGGCCTTTGTTCTCCAACTTAACCTTATTCATTAAACAACATCCTTTCCATTTTAAAGGATATTTCTTAAAATTTACTTAAGCACAACCTTCCAACAGTAGGTAGGTAGACTGTGGTATAATTAGTGATAAAATTATATTGTTCATCAAAGCTAAATAGACAAGTTTTTTCAGTTATGTTTTTTGTATGGTATAGCACTATCCCATTTTCACAGAAGTTTACTTACATATATTATATGGTTTTTCTGCCATTGAATCAAGCCCTAAATTGTGGTTTCTCAAGAGTAGGGATCTAAGAAACTTCCTGTGTATTTTCTTTTTTTATAGGGCCCTGATTTATGTAATCTTGGGTGTGAATTATGTAACCTATCATAGCTCTTTCCAGAAAAAAGAAGATAAAAATATGGCCTTTAGCTGTTGTTTTGCACAAAATTTTTAAAGAGTACATTCTGTTAAATACCTTGAACATCTTGAAGGATACTAAATACAAATAGTAACTAAAAGTTTAAACATCTTTACCTCTGTAAAACTTTTGTTTTGTTTTTTTTTAACAGTTTGACATATTTTCTTAGTCCTTTCCCAAAAAAGCAGATTCATCTATTCATGAGAGAAATAATACAAGATTACAAATTCTAGTGGTTTAGGCTGTGCTTTATATTTTTTACTAAACATCTTACTTGTTCCTCACTGGATTCCTTTTTGACTTGCTTAGTTTTAAATTGTTAAACCCCAGAACTTGATGATCCTGGCTTATTTTATCAATTACAAGTAGTCTAATTCAAAAACAAAAATCAGCTTATTTGGGATTATAAAGGATGCCTTCTAAAAGGGTGTGTTATTATTCCACCTGTATCAGTGACCCTTAGTGTCTTGTCACATCTGCCATGTGTGTGGACTAGTATGCTAAGATGACTTTCCACAGATACTGCAAATGTGTGGAAAACACTATATCAGAGTCCAGAGAGCCAGTTCTCGGTCTCTTGTGGCTTTAACTTCTTCACTGTTGCTTCAATACATTTCACTAGATGGCACAACACCACCCTGAAGTTTGCATTTTAACATAATAAAACTCATCAATCAAATAATTAAAATGAAATCACTGAAATGAAGATAGAAATAAAAAAGACATGACATAGAAACCAAAGACCATCATACATAACCACTTTAAAGTATTTTCAGTTTTCAGCAACACTCCCCAAAATGGTTCTACCCATTCTTAATCAGCTTCTGAAATCCTTTCAAGATCAGAATATGTCTAATGTAGCCTGGCTATCTGCTAGGAAAGAGAGCCTACTGGTAGCATAAGCATAAAAGCCTATTTGCTGTAGTTGTGTTCTCAGTAACACTAAGATTTCTCCTGAGAGCATTAGAGGACGTCGATATGTGGCACATGACAGTGTTCCTATTTTCTCCCACTGGTTTGTTTTCTCATCCCAGGTGGTAAAGTTGCTTGCCTTAAACCTGCTGAGTATTTTCTCCTTTTTATTTTAAACATAGAAAGGATAGTTACCCCCCTCCGCCTGAATATGTGGAACTCATATGAACGCTTTCCACGTCCAAACAACTAGAAACACACAGAATCTGTTCCAGCCTGCTTTTAACATGACCAGTCGGCTTGCACTGATGGCCGGCCCGTGCCAGCAGTGCATCAAGCCAAGTGCTCACAGCTGACTCCGATGGCAACACAAAATTAGACTGGGTGCTTTGGAGAAAGGCTGTGGTTCTCCAACTTGCTGCTGGAGTTTACCCTTGCAGTGAGTGCTAATGAGAGTGATTTGTGAGGCAGAGAGCTGTTGAAGTACTTCTCTGACTCTTGGTTCTTCCTTATACCTCCTATAAATCCTACAATTCTTCCTGCATGGTAGATCTTGTCATCCGGGGCATTGCCCTTGGTTCTCCTGGAATTGAGCTGCTTCAAGATTGCTTCTTAAGCCCAGCTGGTTGAAAAAGGAAACTGATTTCAGATTGTGCTGATGTGCAAACTGCTTTAATCGGGGACTTGTGGCAAACAACAGAAGCTCTTAACCAATTAAGATCTTTAGGGATGGATGTTTGGCTTTTGTTGAAATAGTCACTAATCAGCTGAAATGTGTTAAGAGCAGCTTAGAAACAGCTTGGAGTCTCACTTCAATACAATAAAAGTGTTTTGGTCCTCCTCTTTTAAATTGCAAGCCCAAGGCAAAAAATATGCTGACATAGAAAGAAGTAGCAAGTGTAATTTTACATGGTTAGTCCTGACTGTTATTCATGTTTTCATGAGACTTTAAAAACTGGTATGCATGTTTCTTTGGCCAGAAAAGGGAAGGGGTTTGGTTCAGATATAGAACACAGATCAGCAGGACTTGAGAATAGTATCAGCATAGTTGTCTTTGGACATAGGAGAAAAGTTAACCTTTTATTTTATTGTATTTTTTGTGGTTTCATATGGACAGTTGAAGAAAAATATTTAGTTAATAGTTATGATTAAAAGACCTTCTGTAGACTGAATTACCTCCCCCCACCTCCACAAATTTATATGTGAAAGCCCTATCTCTTAATTTGATTGATTGTATTTTGAGATGGGGTCTTCGGGAGGTCATTAGATTTAGATGAGGTCGTGAGAGTGTAGCCCTCATAATGGAATTAGTGCCCTTATATGAAGAGATACAACTGACTGCTTCAGTCAGTTGCAGTAATTTGTGTCTTTATAAAATTTGACCATTTCATCTAAGTTGTCTAATTTGTTGACATAATATTGTTCATATTATTTTTTCCTTATAATGTTTTTAATTTCTCTAAGTTGATAGTGATGTCCCCTCTTATTTCTGATTTTGATCATTTGTATCTTAGCTTTTTAATTGGTCAAAGTAAAGGTTTATGATGTTAATAAGCAAAATTTAACTGAATAAATTTGAAGATCTAATTGGCTTTATCAACTGAGTCAAGAATCCAGCTGGCATCTCATCATCTAGCAAGCAGAGAGATATTCCTAGGGGTTATACAAGACAGAACTTTTATAGAAAGGAGGGTGGGACAAGGAAAGTCATCAGCAAGAGAAAAAAAAAAACATTCATTCAAGGAAGGGAAGAGTTCAGGTGACAATGCTTTTTGTTGGCTGAGCTGTGGTATTTCCATTGACTGGGCTTGTTGCTGAGCCAAAGGAAAATCTTCCTTCTTCCTGATATAGTAGTAATGTAGCTGCACTTCCTGTTTGGGAGTGCAAGGTAGTCTCTTCCTGTTGGAGGCTGTAATTGACTCTGAGCAGTAGGATGTGAGAAGAGCTCCCTCTACAGGCCTTCCCAACTCAGCTTTTAGTTGAGGTTTCATTTATTAACTTTAACAATGAATTTATTTATCTTTTATAGAAGATCCTAACTTTTATTGATTTTACCCATTATCATTCTTTTTTATTTTATTGATTCTAATCTATCTTTATTATTCCCTTCCTTTTGCTTGCTTTAGAATTAATTTGGGCTTCTTTTTCTAGTTTCTTAAGATAGAAGCTTAGATTATTGATTTGAAACCTCGTTTCTTTTCTAATATAGTTGTTTAAAGCTACACATTTCCTTCTAGCTAGTCTTTAGCTGCACATCATAATTTATGATGTTGTGGTACATTGTATTTTCATTTTCATTGAGTTAAAATGCTTTCTAATTTCTTTTGTGATTACTTTTTAACCCTTGGATTATTTAGAAGTGTGTAGTTTAATTTCCAAATATGGAAGATTTCTCAAATTTCTTTTTGTTATTGATTTTTTATTTAACTCTGTTGTGATTGGAAAACATTTTGAATGGCTTCAACCCTTTTAAATTTATTGAGACTTTTTTTATGGCTTAACATATAGTCTTCTGAGAAATGTTCCATATGCCTGTTAAAGGACTGTGTATTCTGCTGTTGTTCAGTTGAAGGTTCTGTAAATGTCAGGTCATTTAGGTTGATATTTTGTTCAAATCTATATCTTCGTTGGTTTTCTGTCTAGTTGTTCTCTATGATGTTTTGAGTTTTGAAAGTTACTCATCTTGAGACTTTGTGGGCTAGTAAGACATGTATAATTTTTGCCTCGCTTAGCTAAACAAAAATATAGAGACCCAAGTGAATTTTTACAGAGTACCAATAAAGAAAACATTGTCAGTTCAGGTAATAAAGTGTACTTTAAATAAAGGTCATCAGGTATGGGAATTAAAAACACACTTAGATACATGCATCGCAAACTTATGTTTGTATTTCAGAATCCTCTGCTTCATGGGAGAAATTCATTTACATTAGTAAGTGACAAGCTTTCTCAGTATAGGAAATATTGTGTAGATTTCAGGAACTTGTTAGAGCATAGAGATGATGAGTTGTGAGTAATGAAACCCAATTTACATTTTAGTGACAATAGGAATGCTATTTTTTTTGACAATAGGTATTTTTGTCTTACGTCAGTGTGTATAGATTTAGAAAAATTTTAGATTCATTATTCCCTCCTTTCATTTGTTTCTTCTTTGGTGCCATTTCTCAGGGTTTATTTTGTTTGATTCATTATTTATCTAATACACTGAGAAGAAGGTATATGGAATAGCTAAGGTTGGATTGTCCTGTAATTGTTCCCATTTCTAATTACTCCTTAGATGGACTATAATGCAGTCAGCAAGACTCATATATTGGAATTTTAAATGTGTTTAATTACAGGGAGGGTTGAATCTACAATCCAAAAATAAAATTTGCCTATAGCAAAACTGGTTAAAATTGGTAGACTTTCCTGAAAACAGTGGGTGAAATTAGATAATTTCTAAGGTCCTTTTTAATACTACCCATTAAGTATATGAGTAATAAACAGAAAAACGTAAGTGGTTCAGAAAGAATGAAAGAAAAAGATCAATGAACTACAAGTATTTTGAGCTTCACCATTAATAAATACCAACCCATGAAAAATGTCTTTCCATTTAGGACTCACTAGAAATAGAAACAGTTCTTTATTGTCTACTTATATAATAGCCTCTTACAAGTCACAAGATGATTTAATTGCTCCTGTGGCTTCTCTTCATTAAAAAATAAGTATGTGCTCATTGGGAAAGAGAATAGTAATATAGGTTATACATAAAGTTAAAGGGGGAAGTCTCCTCTTTCATTGTCCCCCTCTCTCCCAAAGCCTCCTGATACCCACATTTCCTACCTTTCTTTCTTACTCTTTCTTCATAAGGACAACCCTGTTAATGCTCTCTATTTTAGTCAAGATGGTTAATAGTTTTAGGGCAGCGGTCGCCAACTTTTCGGACCTCACAGACCACGAGTGGTCCACAGACCACCAGTGGTCCACAGACCACCGGTTGCCAACTGCTGCTCCAAAGATTTTCTTAAACCAGCGGTCGCCAACCTTTTGGACTTTGCGGACCACCGGTTGCTGACCGCTGCTTTAGGATATGGTAAATTGAGGTTATGGCCATTGGCAGTACATTTTGGGCCCCCCCCCCCCCATTCCCATTTACTGTTGATCATTTCTGACTACTTTGTACCCAATTCTAATTCTCTTCTAATTTCTCATCATTTTCTAGATCTCTCTCTTCCTTTCCATCCTAACTACCACTATTCTAATTCAGGTTTCATTACTTCACATTGGACAGCTACAGCATTCTTCTACATTAATTATCCTTGGAATTGTTCTCGTTCAACTCATCCTATATGTAGTATAGATTTAGCTTCTTATAGCACAAATTTGATTATGGGTCATTTCTTCTTAATTATTTCCCATGTCTTTAAAATTAATGCCCCATTCTAGGCTTTCCATGATCGGGTCCCACCCTGCCATTCCAGATCCATTCACAGTTCCCCTTTGTGAACCCTGAACCCAAACCAAATTGTATTCCTGCTAATACCCTTGTAACATTGGCTTTCCTGCTTCTGTATGTTTGCTCATGATATTCCTTCCACAAAGCTCCATTCTTTTTCCTCACTCCCAAATCCCATTCTAAAGAGATGCTTGTGATTTAAGAGTTAACATACCCTAGGATGCCAATACCGAGTAGTAGTTTTATTGTAGTATGACTCATTATCAAAGATGCTGCTGCTAGTGTGCTGTCAAATAACCTCCATCTGTTTTTATTTTCTAAGTACTCTGGCTAATAGTAATTTTTTTGTTTGTTTCCATTGTTGATTTTAACAGAGCAGTGCTTGGGAATAATAACAATTTGAGTTTTTGAATTACAGCAGAATTAATTCTCAGGTAAGATAAATTCATAAATTTTAGCCCCATCAAAGAAGTAGAGAAAAATAACATGTCTATATTTTGAGCTTTACAATATGTAACTTTCTTCACAAAACCAGAAAAAGATAGAGGGAAAAATTAAAGGGGAAAAAAAGGATCTGAGGAGGTCCTTAAAGGAAAGGTACTATATAAACACTGGACCTCATTATTTATCATTTTTTTAAAAGATTTACCACATGGAGTACAGTTGTTTTAAAATTTCTGCTACTTGATATTTCCTTTAAGGAATGAGTCAAATTTTTGAGGTCTCATAAAGCATTGTGTGCCGCCTCCTGCTCCTCCATCATCCACGACAGCACAGTCAATCAGTGGCCACCTGCTTCTTTCCTTGCTGAGGAGTCTGACTCATCATTCACTGTAGCTCTTCAACTAATACATGAATTTCAGTTCCATTCAATTACCAGCTTTTAATTGGAGCCCATTGCCAGATTGGTCTCCTGTTCCAAAGCATCTCTTCTTGGCTGCACTGTTACTATGGCTACTTGTTTTTTTCTGCTACTTTCTGCATTAGCCTGATGACATCCACTCAGGTATGAAGCTAGACAGATACTGTAGACTTTCTATAGTACCAAACACTGTCATCTTGCATTCTGCCTCCCTCCTACTGCCCATCTGGAATGGGATCAGGTTTAGATGGTGAGGTTCTTAATTCTTCTATATCACTTTTATTTTACTGAGCTTTGCCAAGTTTTAGAATTCTAGGACATTAGAAAATTGTGGAGACCTTCTTTGTCTGCCTTCTCTACTCCCTACCTCCACCCCACCACATACTTTCAAGCATATGCGATATGCATTACATAAACAAGCTGAAGAAATCACCTTCTCATTTGACGAGAAGCTCTTCCTTTAGTTTTTTTCTCATCTTAGCTCATGTCCCAGTTTTGTACTGTAAGTGCATTCCTTTCTGGATTGGGGGAATTAGTTACACTAGAGTGGATTTTCTTTGGTCTTTAGTTAACTGCTATATGCCCTGTAAATGTTAATTGATAACCTTCAGGTTTTGTGGGACATGTGCAGTGGGTCTTTAATGGTTAGACTGAATGCTTTTAATACAAAATTAAAGACCATAGAGTGTCATGGAACCCACCCACTGACCAGGAAATAAAATTTTCCCGCTGACTTGGGAACAGATCTGGTCTTATACACCAAGTTATTTAAGATGAGAAATATTATTCATACAGAATGAAAAAAACTTGTCATAATGTTCTCTTACATGAAGTGTACTTACAACCAGTAGGCTAACTGGATGCCGTTTCTCTACTTTCTCAGTTGCTTACACCATCACCTATTTTTTAGAGTATGCTAAGACCAAGAGACTCACAGCTCAAATAAAAACAAAAATAAAACAGAGAACTCGTAGTCTGCAGGAGTGGATTCTGACAATAAAGACTTTGCATTTACTCTGCTCCTTGTGCCTGGGGTTTTAATTTAACACATCAATGAAAAGGCTGCATTTACCAAGGGGGGAAACACTCAGCAGGACTTCACTTTTATTAGTGCAATTTGTAAGAAATTACAGCATTTAATGAGAAAATCGTTAAGCATGAAAAAATGGGCTGTAATTGAACTTGTGGAGTTTAAATGGTGAGGTTTTAATTGAGTTTTTTAGTTATTGGTAAGAAAAAAATAATAACCAGGGCTGTACCTGTACTATGGAGGTGGTCAGCAGTTCAATTTCCTGTACCGCTGGTCATGTATAATATGATGGCTGTGGTGTTCTCTGTGTGGTATCCACGGACTCCTTCTGCCTGGCAGGTGAGGAAGTCGGGCTGGAGTCTGACAGAACAATTTCTGAAAGGAGGAAGGACAGGCGAGGGGCAAAGAGCAGGTCAGAGCCGTGTCACCTTCACAGGCCAGCTGCTTAAAAACAAGACAACATTTGAATATCCTTTTCAGGTTCAAAAAGCTTCTACTTTTTTCTTAGTTCTCAGTTTCTCTTGTTGCCACCCAGTGACTTCTTTTTCCCCAGTAAGGCTTTCATTAAAGACTACAAAAACGAAAAACAAGAATACCAGACCAAGGAGGCAAACATTCCTGGATCTTAGATCTGAACTCTTTTGGAATGGAAGCAGAAAGATATTTAAGAAATAAATTGGCATATCTTTTGTTATTTAGAAGGAAAATATTTAGATACCTCCTTTTTGTACTTACATTTTTAGAAGAAATAATACATTTGACGTCCAAAAGGACATGACACCCTAAGAAGATTCAGTCACTTCTAGTTCCTCTGGTGTATCATCATAGTCTACACAGTGTGGCAACTCTGCTGTGTTTCAAATGTTAAACTTGGAGGAAAGGGAAGCGTATGTAGCTCTAAAGATGTTGAGGTAGAAATGAAAGTCATATTTTTTATATAACTCTGTTTTTGTAGAAATATAAAAATATTTAAATGGCTGGGGAAAGCTTTAAATATGCTTGTGAACCTTTTCAATAACTTCTTACTAAATTTCATTGTATCCTACCTTGCTGGAAAGAAAGAAAAAAGTCTATACACTTTATCTTCCCTTATTATTTAAAGAATACCTTGTTAATTTCTATCTCCTGGAAATATTCAGTGCATTAAATGGGGTGTCCATCTCTATAGGTTTATAGTAACACATTGTACCCCTAGCTCCTAGGTCCACTTCTCGCCCTTTCCCTGTGCACCAGATCGGGGAGGAGTAAGGAAGAGCAGGTTGCATTTCCCAGGCTTCCACATCTACTGGTTTCCTACTGGGTTCAGCCAATGGAAGACCCTGGTGGGAAGTAAAAAGGGAGGGGGGAGTCAGGGTATTCCTCTTTCTTTCTTATGTGTTAGGCAGCATCTTCAGTCCTCCATGGTTTTGGCTCCCATTGGACCAGGCCCCTGGGGCCTAGGTACACCCTTCTTTCTTTTTTCTCCCCTCCACTTCCCTCTCCTCCTCTTCCACACACTGCCAGAGGGGTGCTAAGGGCTACTTGCTGTTCCTAATCTTTGGGTTGTAGCACCATTCTCAGTTGGCATTACAGCTTTTCATTACCTGTGTAACAGTTGCCTGCATTAAACTTGCTTAGTTAAATATTCAGTGATTTCTATTATTCTTGTTGGGTCCTGACACAGCCTCTAGCCCAGCCGTGGGCAAACTACGGCCAGCGGGCCAGATGTTTGAAATGAATAAAACTAAAAAAAAAAAAAGACCGTACCCTTTTATGTAATGATGTTTACTTTGAATTTATATTAGTTCACACAAACACTCCATCCATGCTTTTGTTCCGGCCCTCCGGTCCAGTTTAAGAACCCATTGTGGCCCTCGAGTCAAAAAGTTTGCCCACCCCTGCTCTAGCCACAGTGGCCAGTGTATATCCTATAGTAAAAAGACATAAGGAAGCCTGTTTGTGATCCATTTCTGTTTTAGTTGCCTGTGTTAAAAGAGACCCATTTTCTTGTCAGGCAAATGTTTCTTGTAAGTTTCTGGTTTAAAACAGTGATTGTAATTTACATATAGATTTAATTGGTGGCAGATTGGACTACTTGCTTAGAGTTTTATTTGCTGATAGATAATGTTTCCTTTTATTCTCTTAATGACTGACCTGACCAGGTACTTATTTGATTTAGATGCTTGACTTTTATTGTCACTTTTTCATTTTGTTTATAAAGTTGTCTTGTACTTGGTTATGTAAATCTGTTCTTAACATTTAAAAATGATTTAACTGCTGACTGCAAAATGTGTACTTCTTCAATAAGCAAAATTCACGTGAGGCATTTAGATGATGAGAAGAATTAAATTGGGAAACATCTTGAATGATGCTTGGGTTCAGCAAAATCATTTGAAATAGCTTTCTAGTCCTTTATGTGTAGTGTGTGACAGATGAGTGACCCTACTGCTTTTGTGGCTCTGACTGATGGAGGGAAGAAACCCACGATAAATGACTTCCTTTCACTTTGTTAGAAACATCTTGGCAGAAGGCAGACGTGGTGAGTGAATGTAAGGTCAGAGGCCAACAAGCGTGTGGCCCCGGGTGTTTTGGTCCTTGTGACTGTACAGCAAGAAGAGAGGTGATTCAGTGTATGGGCCTTTGGATGGTGTTGAATGTTTTCTCTAGAGAAGCAGAACATACATTTCAGATTAAACAAGAAAACTTCCTCTTACATAACCCTTCTGAATCTGGATAGCATTTTAATATAACACTACAGTATTAATGTTTTGAAACTGATTTTGTGTATCAACAGTCTGTACTCATATAAGATGCTGGGTTAATATATAATGCCCATATTTAAAACCTCAAAATCCAAAACAGACATTTTTGAAATTCAGAATAGACATTTTGATTTTGAAGACTCATTGAGATAAAAGACGGCTCTTGTCTGTCTTGGTATCCTACGATGGATAGTCCTTGCGATGGCCATTTTTTATATTAGCTACTAATGAGTGTTACTGAGCCTTTGACTAATTCTGAAAAGCATTTTGGTAATAATTGGGGGTGTGATTTACTGAGTATGAAGACTGACAGACTATTCCTTAGCCCTATAATTGATGTAGAAGCAGAGAAAAACCCCCTATGATCAGCATTTCCTTTTTGTGGGATGGGGAGGAAGGGGGAGTCAAAACATAATTTAGCCAGAGAAGGATATTATTTTTAGCCTTTTCTGAATTTTACTTTTATTAAAAGTGACAGGAAAATATGAAATGCCACTATATTTGGGAAGGGAAGTCTGTTGTCCACATCCCAGTCTCATACTCATTATATTAAAGCATCATATGTATTTGCTAGTGTCAAATGATTCATTATAGTCAGCAAACTCAAAATAGTCTAGGGAGAGGGACAGAATTCAGAATCATGGGTCAGATGCTCAGACCGTGTGACCAATTATTTCTAGAAGGGCAAAATTTGGTTCTTTGTAATCATTGGGTCTGTCAAAAGTTTGGCTATGTTTATCTGTGTTCTTGAACCTTCTGGAGGAAAGCATAAAACAGTCTAATATGCAAACAAGAAAACGATAGCCAAATAAGCCCACAAATACTTGAAAACTTCACTCTTAAATAGAAACTGGGTCTTGACATTTCTACTTTTCTTTTCTTTGAATTCCTTCTGTCCCCTATCATTATTGCAAATGGGTTGTTGGCTTTTGTATTTGCTTTATTTTAGTGTCTTTTGAATATTTTATTTCTTTCTTTTTTTTTTTTTTTTTTTTTGCTTTTGGATATTTTTCTCTGTAAGATGGCAAGTGTGTGTGTGTGTGTTCCATCATGCTTCAAGATAAAATGGGTCAGAAAGTTGTGTTTTTGCAAAGCAGTTCAGTACCTATTTAGTTGCTGCATAGACTCCTGGGTCTTGAGGACTCCGTAAGTTTCAGTCCTTAATCCCATCTACTCTTTCCTTGCAGTCTTTATGCTATAACTAGTGGCCTGGTGCATGGATTTGTGCACATTGAAAGGAAATCGGGAGCCTGGGCCCATGTGCCTGGAGACTTTCCACGACCCCTGAGCCACTGGGAAGTCATGTGGGGAGTCTGTCCTCCTCCTCGCAGCTTCCTGAAAAAGTATTTCCAAATGTCCCTTCTGTGGCCAGGTTCATGCCTTGCTGGCCGGGAGGTCCCCAGTGAACACCTTGGGCTGTGCTGGACGCTTTCCACTGCTCAGAGCCAGATAAGAGCCGCTCGGAGGTGAACAATACAAAGTTGGGGATCTTGGAGGGCGGGGTGATCTCTCGCCCACGCCCCACCCTTCAGATCCATCTCTCTGACTTTTATCCCAACTGTCAGTTGCCACCTTGTGGCTATTTTTATATTGCTGCCTTCCTCTGTAGCTCCCGGGAATAGGTAAGGGATGAGATTTGATCTGGATGCCCTAGGCAGAGTTCCAGGAGCCCAGCAGCAATATTAGGCTCATCTCTGTTACTCGGAGTTTGTGCGCTTCATCTGTTCCCGGGAGATTGTACCTGTAGGTGTATGGGCTATGTGCCTCACAGCAAGTTCTGGCTGAGCTGTGGGCGTACCAGCACCGAAGTGGGGGGGGAGGGGGTCCATCCGCGCCTGCCTGCCGGAGCCACCCGGGATCTGAGGGGAGTGGGGGAACCCGGATGCAGGCCAGGCCAGGCTCAGGAAGGGTGCGATGGGCTCCGCAGCGGACATGTGTGGGAGACCGCTCATCAGATTGGGATTTTCTCACTTTTTCCGGGACTCTCTCTGGAGGTGGGGACCAGTCTGGCTTGGAAGTGGCATCTGGGGGTGGTAGGAAGGAAGGAGGGAGAGGTGGATCGTGGTCCGGGGTAAGGCGTGTTCTTAGTATTTCAGTTCCTCATCCGAAGGAACACAGCAATAGCTAAGGGGTGGAGCATGGCCCTAATGCCTGAGGGTGAGTTACAGGGGGGCGGCATCAGTATCAAGGTCATCCCGGTCACGCGCAAACGTTCCATGCTGCATTTGTTCACAGTAGATTGTACCTGCAGGGTATAGGGGGTGATTTTTCCACGCAACTCCTGGCCCAAGTGTGGGGCTTCCTGAACTGAACAGGTCAGGCCAGCACCTGCTGGTGCCCCTCTGCCCCGCCCCCCCCCCACCCACCCAGCCAACCAGCGCTCTGCGGGGATCCAGAAGCGGGTATTCAGTGCCAGGATGCTGACCTTTCCGGGAGATGGGGCCAGGGCTGGGTGGTAGGTGGAAGTTGCAAAGGGCTTGCCCGCGGACATGCGTGGATGTCGGTCATTGGGTTGGACTTCACCTGCGCTCACTCTGGAGATGGGGGCCGGCCCAGGCAGTATGTGCATGAAGCCCTCTGTGGGTTTTTCCCAAGCCCGCATCCGGAGACCCAGAGGGCAATAGGCAGCTGCGGGGTTTAAAGGGAAAATTCCAGGGGCCAGCGGTAGCTCATCTGTAGTCGTTCTGGCTACACCCCTACCACCCCGGCATTGGGTCTGCAGTCTGTTTGCTGGAGGTTGCACCTGCCAGAGGCGGGAGAGGCTTGCGCACCACAGCTGCGCTGTGCTCACCAGCCGTGAGCCCGGCTTCTGGCTGAGTGGTGCTCCCACTGTGGGAGCGCACTGACCACCAGGGGGCAGCTCCTGCATTGAGCGTCTGCCCCCTGGTGGTCAGTGAGCATCATAATGACTGGTCGTTCTGGTCGTTCCGCTGTAATGGTTGCTGGGCTTTTATATATACAGACTAGAGGCCCGGTGCACAAAAATTTGTGCACTCGGGGGGC
>NW_005371173.1:71928-82366 GCF_000412655.1 Myotis brandtii
ATCAGGGGGTTGAGGAGCTCCCCGCTGTCACAGAGTAGGGCCGATAGGGGAGTTGGGGCGCTGCACCCTGTCACCCACAGAGCAGGGCCGATCAGGGGGTTGGGGTGCTGCCCCCTGTCACTCACAGAGCAGGGCCCATCAGGGGATTTGGGGCGCTGCCCCCTGTCATGCTGATCCCGGTGCCGGGAGCCTCGCTGCTCCGCTGATCCCGGTGCTGGGAGGCCTATTACCCTTTTACTATATAGGATAGAGGCCTGGTGCATGGGTGGGGGCTGGCTGGTTTGCCCTGAAGGGTGTCCTGGATCAGGGTGGGGGTCCCCACTGGGGTGCCTGGCCAGTCTGGGTGAGGGGCTGAGGGCTGTTTTCCGGCTGGCGAGTGACTAAAGCTTCCAACCGCTCCTTGTTTTCTTCTCTCTTTTTTTTTTTATTCTGGGCCAGCTTTAGCTCTGAGGCCTTGCTGCTGAAAACATAGATACAATGTTGCGGTCCGAGCCCGGCTGAATGGAAGCCCTTTTCTGGGGTTTTGTTTAGCTTCTTATTTGCAACATAGTATATAGTTGCTTAGAGTTGCAACTGAGAGGCTGGCAAGTGAGGCGGGGAACGTTGGAGTCTGCAGCAAGCAAGCTTCGTGCTCGCTTCAGTGCCTGGCTGCCGGCCGCCATCTTGGCTGACAGTTAATGTGCATATACTCACTGATTAGCCAATGAAAAGGGTAGCGGTCATACGCCAATTACCATGTTTCTCTTTTATTAGTGTAGATAGTATGTAACATTATTTATGTAATATCTTATGACACAGCAGACAACCTTGCTCTGCCAAGCTTCTCTTCTCTTAGTCTCTGTGACACCATAGCCTCCTGTTTTTTATCCATCTCCTGTCCTTTTCTTCTTGGCCTCCTTCATCAGCTTCCTTTCCTCTTGTTTCTTCCTGTATGTCTGTCCATGGACTCCATATACTGAATCATTTGTTTTCTTCAAACATAACATGTGCTTTCCCACCTCTGTTCTTCCAACTTTTGCTCAGTCTGTTTTCTCCTATATGACAGCTAAACTTTGTTTTTCATTGCCAGCTAAAAAAAAAAAAATGTTAATTCATGAATTTTAAAAAATTCAGATCAATTGATATGTTCCCATAACATTCTTCACTTTTACCGCCTGTTGTTTTTGTGTATGTGTATTATATCCTCTACTAGAGTGGGAACTCCTCAAAAGCAAGAATCTCATCTTCAACTTAATTGAATCTTCCACAGACCATAGCATAGTGTCTTATATGTAACAGTTACACAATAAATATATACCAGGTTAAATTAATGAAAATGCTCACTAAATCAAGCATAGAGGAACATTTACATTATAGCGTGAAAGATCCCTCGTTCTCATTCAAAGGAAATGAGAAACTTGGAATCTCTGGGATTACTGCCATTGACCTGGAAAGGCTCTTGTTTGTGCCCAGATGTATAACTCTGAATGAACTTTATATCAAACTGTCTGATAAAGAAGCCTGCTTTAAGTGGAACAGGAAATATCAAACATTTGTTCCTTCACCTTTCCAAGCTGCAAAAGGGAGATAGCTTTTGTTGCTTTGAGCTTCTGTCGATGGTTTTCTGCCGTGCCTACTAATCAGGGTTGTATTGTTTACCTTGTTTAAAAAGACCCATCCGAGCGTTCTTTCTCTCCTTTGAATTGCTGTTGGATATTAATTTACTGCTGCAGGATACATTGGTAAAGATTTCCAAAATTGCAAGGAAGTGTTTCCTTAATCCCCCTCAAGTTTGTTAAGTACTTTATTATAATGGAGATCATAATCTCCTGGTTGGTAGAAGAGATGAAATGGTTCCTGGGCATATTTTCTCCTGCTGCAAAATTTTTATATTGGAAAATACTTCAGTTTATAATCCTTTCCACATGCTGCAAGAGCCTTAGGAAATAAGTGGGTGGCACTGAGTTTCCTGACTTTCATAAGGTGTCTAGCATTGGTCAGGTCACTGTGATTCAGTTAGTGGCCCTTACAGGCCAGCCTTGAAAGTACTTTTCATTAGTATTGTATGCACACATTCATAACTGTTAGAGTGCTCAGATGAGGCCATGATCACAGCAGGCACGCAGTCTTAGAACATCTTGACCATTTAGCATAAAGTGCTGAGCAGCCCTAGGGAGTGGTTTCAGGGGATGAGTGAGAAGGAGCCGTTAGGCCATGAAGGTGCATGTCTCCGTAGTTTGTTCTTCTGCGCAGATCATAAGGGTCAGTTTTGATCTGCTCAGCTACTTAAGTTTCCTGATGACGTTGTTTTTCTATTTTTCTCTGCTTTTATACTGAAGAATTGTTTGTTTGTAAGGCAGCCCCAAATTGCAATCCGCCTTAGAAATGATGACATTAATGTGTTTTCTCTTTCTGTAGCATTTCTGACATTGCTGGCTGACAGTTATTGTTTATTAAGTGTTTATTATGGCTTGTAGACTGCTGAGCAGCATAGAGGTTATTTGGGTTCAGCTGAGGGCAGAAGATATATAGCAATGACTTCCCATTCCAAAGGATATTATTAAATTAAGACGAGGCCGGTCTTTTCTAATTTGACCTGGGATTAGTAGAAGATGAGGTGTCCCTGCCTCATTATTTTCCACTCTCTTGCACTGTTTGACATTTATCTTAAGTGTAATTAGGAGAGGGACTAGAGGACCTATCTTTTATAAATATATTTGGAAAGACAGTTTTAAATTAACCCAATGGTTCCTAAATTCTAGGGAAGGGAGAATAAAAAGCAAAAACAATAATTTTTTCAAAACCCAACAATTTAGTATTTGAAGTCCCAATTGGAACATTTAGCTATAATTCTAAGCATTTTAGAAATTAAATTTTATTTCTTGACAAATATTAGTAAGTTCTACCCAAACTTTTCAAATAAAGACATCTAGAATCAGCATTTTGCATCTCCAGAAAAGAAGATAGCCACACAGAAGGATATATTCTCTCTAACAAGCATCACTTGAATAGAGAAAAATAAAACTTGTCTTGTGTTCTAGCGAGTCGCCAGCTAATAAGTCACATTGAACAGTTTTTGGATACTAAGGAAACACCGTATTTTATGAAGAGCATGGACTGCATCAAAGCCTTCCGGGAAGAAGCCATTCAGGTACTGCTATCCTAGCCTGTCTCCTCACCCAAAACCGTTGGCCATCATCACAGGGGAGACACATATAGCACCCCACAAATAAGCCTGGGCTTTGGAAACAGTCAGTCTCACTATGAATAGCAATGTATGCCAAGAGAAGTGGAGATGACTAACTCATCCTACTGTCAGTGTCATTTCTGAGGGGGAATAAGGATGGGTGGAAGAGTGGAATGTTTTATCCCTGGGAGTGAGCTTTTTGTTATGTTATAGCCTTGGCTGTATGGTTCCCATTAGGCAAACAGGAGAGTTCCATTGTACCCCTAGTGGTCCAGTCATTATTGTAAAGGATGGACTAATTATTTAAAGATATTGATGGGAAATATATATTGTGTAATTATTGAGAAGGATTTTATGAAGACAGGAGTAGGGACCTGAATGCCAGGGCGTAAAAGAACACTGAAAATTAATTACTCAGTACCTCTATCCTGCCTTTTGTGTGGGTTTTTGTTGGTGTGTTTAATTGGAAATGTTTATAAAACACTTCAAAAATCTTCCAAATTATTTCTAGGCTTTTATACATAAACTCTAGGCAAGAATAAGCAAGTTTAAATTATAAAAGTAGGCACAATTATAGTTCTTACATCTTGTACTAATTAATATTTGCTGAATGAATGAGCAGTATAATTCTTGAATAGTTTAGACACTTGCAAAGAATAAGAAATGGGAAAATGGTTACAGTTAGAATAGAATAAGAGATTTAGTAGCAGGTGACCCAAATGCCCTACGGATAAAAGAGAAACTTTTGGCAGAGTAGAATCAGAAGAAGACAGGGGTGACTCAGTCAGGTGGAGAAAGATTTCATTAGGTGGGAAAAGGCAGTAAAAAAATACTGCTTTTTAAGTAACACTGCTCCCCCGGGCTAGATAGCGTCTGACGACATTTCTATGTACTCCTGCCACTACTTGTCCTTAAAAGTACCCGGTGATAGATTTCTTTAAAAAAACAAAAACAAAAAACAAGGAAAAATAGAAAAAGAGTTGGAGAAGAATCAAAAGAGACTTTAAAATTATATCAATCTTAATGTAAAGACATTTCTAGTTGTAAAAAAAATGTTTTTAATGTTTTATGGAATAAGTGGGGAAATTTAAATACTGACTGGTTATTTGCTTCTTTTAAGGAATTATTATTAAATTTTATGAGTACATTTTAAAGAATCTATATATTTTAGCTATTGTGTATTAAAATACTTATAGATGAAATAATATGATGGAAATTTTCTTCAAAACAGTCAGAGTTGTGGGAGAAGGTGGGGGTATCGATGAAAGAAGATTGGCCGAGCTGATAATTGTTGAAGCTGGGTGATGGGTATATGAGTGTTCAATGAGTTAATCTCTATTTTTGTTTGAATATGTCTATATTAAAGGGTAAAAAACAAAGTACCAGGCCACTAAAAAACTATGTGGCTCTGGGAGGTTCTGTACCTTCCACAGATGGAAAGATTTCAGGTTCCTATCAAACAAAGTTGAAATTGGAAATAACAGTTTTCCATTTACCAAAGAAATATGTATATTACACATATATTATATATATTTAATATTTATATAAAAATATATAACATATATTTAATATTTATAATTATACACATATATGTATAATTGTAATATATATACTATCTATTATAAATGACTAATTCAGTATATATAGTACTTTGGCCTGGGGAGGACTCATTTTTATATTTGCTCTGACTTGCCCCCACAGTTTTCAGAAGATCAGCGCTTTAACAATTTCCTGAAAGACCTTCGCGAGAAAGTGGAAATTAAACAATTAAATAATTTCTGGGAAATCATCATTCAGGGTAAGCTATCATTTTCTTCAAATATTGATGCTATTTTTTCTAAATATAAATACAAATTCTAATATATAAATTGTGTTGTGTGATGACTTTTGATGTGTATTTGGGAACAGCTCAGGATTCAATGAACTAAAAACATAATTTAATAAGCCTAAATACAAAGAGGTAAATAATAAGTATACATGTAAGTCCCACATGAAACTGTAGCCTGACCCGTTTCAAAGATCACACCTTTCTGTTAGATCAGTGCTTCTCAACCTTCCTAATGCCGCAACCCTTTAATACAGTTCCTCATGCTGTGGTGACCCCCAATTTCATTGTTACAAATTGAACATAATTAAAGCATAGTGATTAATCACAAAAACAATGTGTAATTATATATGTGTTTTCCGATGGTCTTAGGCGACCCTGTGAAAGGGTCGTTCGACCCCCAGAGGGGTCGCGACCCACAGGTTGAGAACTGCTGTGTTAGAGGAAAGAAGCTGTGAGGGCAGAATTGCCCCCTCCCCCAGACTCTGAGATACTTTTAGTCCTGCTGGACCCACGGCACTTTCCTTGGCCTCACCTGCTGCTTTTCATTACCATGTTCTTGGGCTTCTCATAGCAGCAGACCAGCATCTTCATGCACCAATGTGGCCACTCAGTTCCTCACTTATTTACAGTGGCCAATGCAAATTAAACCTAGAAAGAAGGTAGCTTTGTGTTTGATTTTCTTCATGCCCTCTGCCCATTTTTTTAAGCAGACTTGATATTTTTTTCAGAGCCCAAGTACTCTGTACAAGCCATTAAAAACAATGATGTTAAAAAGTATGAAACTTTTCACTTGAAATAGGGCCCCAGAATTACTTTCAGCCTGGCTTTATGTGCATTTCTGTGGGAAGGAGTTACATACCTATCTATCCAGCTTCTAACGGGCAGCTTTTCATCACACAGGCAACCATTTCCCTGACAGTTCATTTCTCAGCCCTTTAACTTCTACACTGGGGAGCAAAAGCAATTAGAATAGGTGGCAAATGGGGCTTCCTCAAATCACTCTTGTGTCTCTGCTGCCGACCTGGTAGATGAAAGAGATTGGTTTTGGTATTTATTGAATGCCTCCAGCATATTGTTTGCTGAAAAGAAACTTACAGGACGTACACAAGATACGTATTTTCTGAGAGCTTATATCCTATTGAGAGAATACACATGACTTGTGCCATTTCTAGGTACAAATGGATATTAAATGCATGTGCTTTACTGAAAGTATTTCATGCATCAGCCATTTGAGACAGGAGAAAATCTTAGGAAGAAAACTAAAGGGTAGATTTTCTCTCCTTGGTTTGCTCTCACTGAGCTAAAATTGATGTGCTGTGCTAAATGATAGACAGCCATTGTAAGAGATGTTTCCTCCCGACCTTGGCCTTCCTGCCATTCCATCAATAGCCAGTAACACTCCTGGAAGTCAAAATGTCTTCAGATTCCCATATTGGGTACCAAAGTATACAGTCATTCAGTTATCACTTATTTACTGAGTTTCTGCTGTGTACTACATTGAGGGGAATATAAAGATGAGTAAAACCTGCCTTAGAGAAAAGTGTAGCGTCCCAATAGGAGAGATGAAATTTATACAAATAGTTATACAGGGTAAGATATGATGAGAGCCATTTCAAAGGCATGAACAAAGTGATCTGAGAATTCCAAAAGAGAGATTATTTCTATCTGGATTTAAGCAAGGAAGGCTTCACGGAGCATTTGCGATGTGATTTTTATTTTACACAAGCAAAACTAGGAGAAAGGGTAATGTAAGATGGAAGGAACTATGTGAATGAAGTGTCTTTATAGTTTTATATTCCTTACAGAGAAGAGCACAATCATAGTTTTAAAGATCTCCAGTTCTAAATGTGAGGAGGTATGGTGGAAAGGAAGGTGGTGGGACTGGGGTTGATTCTGTACTTAGATTTTACTATGAATTACTTTTTAGATGGAATTACTCTGATCACCAAAGATGAAGCCTCTGGAAGCTCTGTCACGGCTGAGGAAGCCAAAAAGGTACTTCCTGTCTTTAGATCAGTTATTGCAGTGAATGTTCTTTTCTTAGTGCCCATTCTTATTTGAAGAAGTTACCTTTTTTTCTTTTTAATATATTTTATTGATTTTTTACAGAGAGGAAGGGAGAGAGATAGAGAGTTAGAAACATCGATGAGAGAGAAACATCGATCAGCTGCCTCCTGCACACCTCCTACTGGGGATGTGCCTGCAACCAAGGTACATGCCCTTGACCGGAATCGAACCTGGGACCTTTCAGTCCGCAGACCGACGCTCTATCCACTGAGCCAAACTGGTCAGGGCAGAAGTTACCTTTTTGAGGGTAACTATTTTTAGTGTACCCATTTTTATTCAGTCAGCAGACAAATTGCAGCGTCCTTGTGGGAGAAATTATAATCCCACTCAGTGTTCCGTAGGCTGTGGTAATGTTTCAGAACTCTCCTGTGACCCCAGCTTCAGTAGCTCCAAAGCTGCTGACGTCCATAGTGCATACCAAGCTCAGCCTAGACCCCATCCCGGCCACACATTGGTCGCCTGAGGAGCTTTTTTTTATAAAAAATACTGATGGCCAAACCCCTCCCCCAAGATACTTTTTTGTCTGAGATGGGTCCTAGGCATGGTTTTGAATTTGTAATTTTGCAGCAAGGTGGCAAAACACTGGTGTTCTAGCATAAGGCACATCTAGGTGTTTTCAGTAAGTAAAAGACCCCATGTGTGAGACCCAGGAGATTCGTATTGACAAATAGTTAGGCCAAGGTGCTGTTGTGTATGAGTACTGAATCTGATTCAGCTATGAGTCAAATACGTGTGGCTATGTAGGTCAATAATCCTTAATTATACCTAGGTTTTTGATAAAATTTTAATGGAATTAAATTGAATAGCTCAAAAGTGTATGGTTCATAGCATTCTGCTTCAGTTTCTGTCACTGATTGACCCAGTCCTGTCAGCACAGCCCCTGGCCACTGCCAGTTGTGTCCTCAGCCTCTGCTGTCTGCTAGGCACTGTGCTGGGTGTTAAGACAGCACCCCTGTCCTCTGAAACTCAAAGGAGCAGTTACAGGTAGCAAAGGGAGGCAGTGAGACTCAGAAAACACTGTACCCGTGGAGGGAGAGCTTGGTCTGGAGTGGCAGACAGGACTCTGTTAAGGGAATGGCAGGAACAAGGCTGGAAATACTCATCTTATGGCTAAGTTTAGGTCAAATCAAAAACGCCTTGAATTTTTATAAGTGATTTGGTAGAAACTCTAATGTTGTTTGGAAGAACAGTTAGTCTAAATATGCAGGAATTTTTTTAAAGCACTTTGCCTAGCAAAAGCCTTTTGCTTTCAGGAAATAATATGCTGGAATTTTAGAAGCAAACTCTAAGATGCTGATGATTGTCTCAGGAGGAGTTGTCTGCACCCTCTCTGCCATTATCAGTACTGTGAGGCTGCCAGTACTTGAGAGTATGTCATTCAGCGGCTGTGTTTTATTTCTGTTTGTTACTTTATACAATGGCTTGCTGATATTTCACCCTCTAACTGGCTTGTATCATTCAGGGCTCTGCACAGAGGCAACCAGTAGAATGTGTGTGATGGAAGGAAGATTGGTTTATTTTAAGGGATTGGCTTATATGATTGTGGAAGCTGGCAGATCTGAAACTTGTCGGGCAGGCCAACAAGCTGGAAACTCGGGCAGGATTTCTATTTACAGTCGTCAGGCAGAATTCCTTTAACTGATTGGATGAAGCCTACCAACATTATTGAGGGAACCTTTACTTCAAGTCAGCTGATTGTAAATGTTAACCACATCTACAGCAACATCTAGTCGGGCGTTTGACGCAGCAGCTGGGCACCATGGCCTAGCCTGAAGGCTTGTCAATCCGTTTTTGCTAAACAAATAAAATTAGCCAATACAAATACTTTAATTTTAGTCACTATTGCATTAAAATATCTATTATCTAGGTGAGAGTTGAGTACATATTACAGTTTTTGGAAGAAGAAGGGACACTGATCTAAAAGGGTAGTTTTCCTCTCAGAGGTGTCACAGCCCAGTGGATCCAGTACATTAAAGTTAAAGCAGAGAGAAACCTGAAAGGGGATCATATGCTTCTTGCAAATTGTCTGAGGTTTGTTCTGTGTTGCCTCCCCAGGAATTTTGATGTCTGATAATGTAGCTATAGAGAGGAATTTGAGTTAATGACTGTGTCTGGGGTGGTGTCCTTACATGATTCTAATATCAGCAGAACTGATTTCGGTTGGTTGTAATTCTGAACACCTCATCCTTGACTAGAGAGAAAACATGGTGGGCAGTAGAGTCCAGCCCAGTGTTTAGACTCCCCTGTACACACTGGCTTGTTTGCAAGGTGATGATTCTGTACCTGCTTCAATGTCATATGAACCTTTGTTTTTCAGGGTGAAGATTTAATCTTTTGTATTAGAAATGTTTTTAAATGGCACCTGTTGGTTTTTGAAGAGAAGTGTAGAAGTGAGAGTGTATTTACAGACGATAATGGGGAGAATTACTGAGAGGGATTCTGGCTCATGGCAGCTGGTCCCTTGTGGGTTTTGTGTTTTTTTAATTCTCACCCGAGGATATGTTTTTATTGATTTGAGAGAGAGAGGAAGAGAGAGAGAAACATCGATGTGAGAGAGGATCATTGATCAGTTGCCCCCCATATGCACCTCAACTGGGGATCAAACCACAACCTAGGTATGTGCCCTGACCGGAAATCAAACCTGCTAGGTGCACAGATGCAGTGTTAGTTTCTAGTTCTGTGGAGGGATAGGACTGGAAATTTCTGGCAGGTCTTCTTTTCGCTTTTAATGGGAGAGACATGTGTCAGTTATTTCTCTTAGCCAGGTTAGGGAAGTGTGGTCATTTTTGACTGTGTACTAAAATAGTCATTTATGTTGTCTTTATTACACAAGTGTTTTAAGTTTGGTCATTTTTCAAATAATTAAGGAAACTTGAGTATAATTAGTGAGATTGAATAGCAATCTTCACAGTGCATTTAAATTCAAGATATTTATAAGTTATTTAAAATTGGCAAGCTGTCAGATTCTTGCTGTTGGTGACCTGAAAGGAAATAATTATCCAGGGATGTCTATTTTAAATGACTATGAAATTCTAACTTCACACTTGCACATCTTAAGGAGAGCCATTTCCCCCACTGTATTCTAGAAATGTGTGGATGTTTGGATTCTTTGAGAAATGTAGATAAGTCAGCCATGCTGCAGAAATAGAAAGTTCTTCCATGACATAAAGTTAAATATAGGTAGTCACTTTCTTTTAGGTGTACAGATACTCTCACTGCATTTTGAAGCCTCAACAAAAATATTACCACTTTTACATTCGTTTTTATTGTTATTACTAGAGGCCCGGTGCACAAAAATTTGTGCACTGGCAGGGGATGGGGGGGGTGGGGGGTTGTCCCTCAGCCCCACTTGTGCACTCTCACAGTCTGGGACCCCT
>NW_005371173.1:85597-96603 GCF_000412655.1 Myotis brandtii
AAAAAAACTATAAAATACTACAGCATATTATATGTACCCTTCACCCAATTTCTTAGGTGTTAATAATTTAAACATAACCATTATACAACTAACAAAATTTGGAATATATTTTTCTTATAATCTCTTTAATGTTACTTAATCCATTTACTTTGTTTTTGTTCATCTTCACCCAAGGATATTTTTCCATTGAATTTTAGAGAGAGTGAAGGGAAAGGGAGAGACACATTGATTGGTTGCCTCCTGCACATGCTTTGATAGGGACTGGGGATCAAGCCAGCAACTGAGGTACATGCCCTTGACTGGAATCGAACCTGGGACCCTTCAGTCCACGGGCTAATGCTCTATCCACTGAGCAAAACAGGCTGCAGCTTAATTCATTTACTTTTAATCTATATGTGTCTTTATATTTAAAGTGGGTTTTGTTTTTGATTCACCCTCATAATCTGTCTTAACTGGTGCATTTATGCCACTGACTTTCAAAGGGCTGATAGTTACTGCCATATCAGGTGGCTTCTGGGGCCGGCCTGCGGCCCGGGATTTGATGTGATCATGGGAGGCAGGCAGGCGGCTTCTGGGGTTGCACACGGGGCCTGGATGGTGGCTTGCACTGGTGACTCGCGCTGTCCCGCCCTGCCTGCAGTATGCAAATTAGTCGCCATCTTTGTTGGTGGTTAATTTGCATATTGTGCTGATTAGCCCATGGGAGGCGTAGCGAAGGTATGGTCAATTACCATGTTTGTCTATTATTAGATAGGATAACCTATCAATTCTTTCAGTTCACTTTTTTCTCTTTCTGGTGATTATTCTTAGATATGCCATTGACATTTGATGCTTGGTAAAGTCTTAGTGCAGCTCTTGTTGCCTTTCATCCGTCAGTTTATTCTCTGGGCGTGGTAGTGGGTAGGGTGGCTGTTTATCCTGGCAGGTATCCAGGAGCATCTGGGAAGTCCTTTGCTCCAGGCCACAGTCAGTAAAGGGCAGTGCCTTGTGAAAGGTCGGGATAGGCTAGTTCTTACTTGAAGTTTATCTTCTTTATCTTTTTTAGGTTTCTTCTTGCTAACTGTGTTAGGGTGAGAACATGCTTCTCAACCAGGCGACATTTGGCAGTCTAGACACATTTTTGGTGGTTACAACAGAGGGTTCTTTGAGAAATGTAAATAATGTGCTACTGGCTCCCAGTGGGTCAAGTTTTGAAACATCCACAACACGGAATTATCTGGCCCCAAATGTTGATAATGACATTGTCAAGAAGCCCTGGATTAGAAGAATCTAAACAAACCAGATTCTTAACTAAGGCAGAGGACATTGGCTTACGTTGCATAAAATTTTATTCAGCTGGAAAGAATCCTAATGATCTCTTAGCTCAGTTTTATTTTTTAAACTGAACGCTTACAAGGGAGCCTGATATGTGGAACAGGTAAAGGTGGTGCTCCTCAGTTGATAAGAGTGGCAGATCAAGAGCACCCATTCCCCGGGGCAGAACCTGAGAAGTAACTGATCTTGTGCCAACTCTGTATTTTATGGATGAAGAAACGTAGGGCCTTGAAAAGTAAAATGATCTGTCTGAGATCTCGTGGTAAGTCATTGCCCAGGAAGCCAGTTGTAAGACCATCCCCAGTCCTCTATTCTTTCTACTTCATATGAAAAACAATGGGGAAGGGGATTAATCCCTATGGCTTTTGGACTATCATTTCTCTTGGGATTCAGAGAGGCTGAGCTAGTCTAAATAATTATGTGAGAGGGAGACCAAGATGGCGGCATAGGTAAACACCGCAGACTGCTGCCGCAAACAACCACTTCAAAAATACAACTAAAAGACGGAACGGACATCACCCAGAACCACAGGAAGGCTGGCTGAGGAGAGACTCTTCAACTAGAAGGAAAAATAACAGCACACCGAGGCTCAGAGGAGGCGCAGTGTGGAAAAAACTCAGGTGCGCCAGTTGTAACATCCCCAGTCCTCTAGTCTTTCTACTTCATATGAAAAACAATGGGGAAGGGGATTAATCCCTATGGCTTTTGGACTATCATCTCTCTTGGGATTCAGAGAGGCTGAGCTAGTCTAAATAATTATGTGATACAAGTTCTATGATGGGGAGGAGGATTAGCTTTTTAGCACTTGCTTTCTTGCAGCTGCCTAATTTAGCTTTCTTTACTGTTGTTGACATTTATTGCTTTTATACATCTGGACTATGGGTGTATAATCACCTGCTGGTGTTGGAACCAGCCCTATGGAAACCATGTGCCTTTGACTTGGGGATTGGTGAGGGTCTGAGCAGAAGCTGATTGTTAGTTTCTAGTTCTACGGAGGAATAGGACTGGAAATTTCTGTACAAAGGTTATTGATTCCATTTCTCTGCTTGGGGACAGGATTGTATTTCTGTGTACTTGACAAGTAACAGTTTATCCATCCCCTAAAGATCTCCGAGTAAGGAGACTCTCGGTAGCCCCGAGTGAGTGATGGTGCTCTGAGGAAGAAGGAGTGTGTCACCCACGTGTCCTTTCTATTTATTTTCTACCTTTTCAGCATCTTGTAGAGGGAAAGAACACAAGAAAAGATGAGAATTGGTGCCTACCCACTTTGCTGCCTTCAGAGAATCTGTTGCTTTTATTGAGAAAGCCGGCCCATCCTTGAATTCTCTGCTCTGTCTCTCCCTCCTTGTCACTGTGCAGCCTGGAAATCACTGGCAGTTTAAACCTCTGATGAGGAGGAGTGATACATGTAAGAGATCAGCCTTGCCTGGGGCTTTGGGGAGGGTAATGGACAGCAGCCCAGCTTTTAGCCATAATTTGCTTACGCAGAAATGTTGAGCAGCTCTATCAGGACACTCAGTTGCAGATGCTCAGCGCTGGATGGAGATGAAAGTTGGTTTGCTGCTGCTCCTCTCTTCCTAGGAATTTGGCCTAGTCTCAGAGATGTGCCATTTGAGTTTAATTATATAGATCTCCGTCCTGCTGTGCAGATAGTCCTGTCTCAATTTATCCTCTAATTGCAGCGTGAAAGGGGCTTTGCAGGTGGGGAGGGGATGGTAATATGGAGTTTTTAGGGCTGTGTGCCAAAAAGCATGAGGGATTTTCTAGTGTCCTCAGTAAGCACCCACCATGGATCAGGTTACTAAGGGGTAATAGAAGATGCAGTGCCCCGTGAAGCCTTTGGCCTGCAGTTTGTCTGTGTTTGGAAGGTGCTGGGCATTTGTGGCTTCACAGAGGTTTGGAGCAAGACACAGCTCTGCTTTATATTTTCTTCGCCCAACCCGGTATCTTATCCTTTAGCCATTACATTCCTGACACCGGAGAAATGAGAAAAGCAACAAAATAAAAATCCTTTTTAATAGTTATAATAATTAGGAGAATCATAAATAAAAATTAATTTGGGAATCTGCGATAGAGCAGAGTTTAATCTTTAGACATTAACCATCTGCAAATACACATGTAGATTTCTTATTTATCTGTATTTGGCCCTCATATATCTTCATTAATAATTAACCAGAATAAATAACTAGAATTAATGGTATGGAAGCTGCATTACAGTTCTGTTCTAGACTGTACCCCTACTGCTAGCATTTTCTATCTCTCCCATTGACTGTAGCACTGAACACAGTCCAATTTAGGGTCAACAAAGGTCGATGGAAAGATCCATAAATGGCTTTAGAAAAACATAAATCCCTTAATCTCACAGTCAGACTTGAAGATAATGATGGTGGGGTTGCTTTGACTTCGGGTTACAAGTTCAGGGGAGGATGCATGAAAAACAAGCCACCATGGCACAGTCCAGGGTGCTGACGAGGGCACCGCCCAGTTCTGTACATGCGGCCTGCACTGTGCCCATTTGGTTAACTGTGTGAGTTTTTGCCCGTGGGGAATGGAAGGACATGCAGCACTTGCTTTCTAAGACTTGCTATGCACAGCCTAATGTTTAAAGGGTGACTTGTTGAAGAGACATATTTTGAGTCTGTAAGTTTTAGGTTTCAGGAACCTCGATTGTATCCATTACACCATAAAAATAACAGGAATATACACATAGGGAAAGCAGTTCTTGCATATTTTCATGGTGAAGAAGTGAGGAAAGTACAACTACACTGCTCCCTCTTAGGTGGAGGAAAGTATAACTACACTGCTCCTCAAGAGAGCAAGAGTGGGAGGGCAGGTTCGCTCACCACATGCGTGCTCCGTGTACACTGACCCGAGGAATGCTGATGGGATGCTTGCCCACCTCCCACCTCTCCTTTTAAAAGCACTCGCTCCTGCAGGCTCATCTCTGCTGCCATTTTAAGTACTTACGCTGCCAGAAGATCACTTCTCGTGTTAGGATAGATAAGTGGTTGATAAAACCTAGCTCTTGGATGTGGTTACCATGTGCCTTGAAGAGAAAGAGTCCCCACTGCTATCTCTCAGAGGGACAGGATGAGAGCAGGGGTGTTCAGATCGTTTTCAAGGGCTCTCATTACCCTTTTAAAGTCTGAGTTTTATTACCAGATCTTTGCAGACTTCTGTTCAGGCCCTGGTTTGCTGTGGCTCTGCCTTTCAGAAGCTACAAGTCTGGAGCGTGGCTGCTGAGCAGACGGGTACAGGAGAAGTTTTCTCATCCACTTCTTTTCAAACAGTTTCTAACACAATGGATTTCCAGAAAATGAATTGAATAACCTCCAAGCTCACCTATTTATTTGTTTTACATCATTGATAAGAAATTCTTCCTTTTGCCTCTTTTGCCCACAGAGGAGAGAAGTTGGAGAATAGTGGGTTACAATCTTTAATTATAACCCTTCATTTTTATGATCCCTTCAAAGGAGACGAAGACATACTGGTTTAGGACTTTTGGTTCTTTTCTTAACCCTAATGACCCTACACATCTCCTCTGGGAGCACAAGTGGGAACATCAGGCATCTTCCCTGCCTGACATGGGACTCCACAGGGTCACTGTCTCCCTCTTCACAGGCACTTTCTCAGTGACTAGTTAGTGTGGACAGTTCAACCTCAGAATTAGTCTTTCACCCAGAGACAGACACAGGAGCAAATATCGAGATGACGCTTCTTGGGAGCCATCAGGAGCAGGTCTCAGGTTTGCCTGTGGCCCTGCTAGCGGTTTGTGTCTTCATCTCAAGAGGAGGAATGTCATTTTGGTATCATAACTGCTTTTATATTCACAGTTTCTGGCCCCTAAAGAAAATCCAAATGAAGAGAGAGCAGCCCTCTTTGAAGAAGGTGGTGATGTGGATGATTTAGTAAGTACTTTCACACAAACGGGCTAATCTTGGAAGTCGTCTAACCTGTGAGTGTAGCACAGAGGCTGCTGGTCATAGCCTCGTTTCTTACTTGTGCTTTCATTCCCAACACACCGGAAGCTCCCACACTGTTATTTGTTGCCATCATAGATTTAATCGGGTGATTCCATAGAGGGAGTCCCTGTGCTCAGTGGTTTTAGTCACATAGTTCATCCAGTTTAATCCTCCTCTTTGAAGGACTAAGAGAGCTGGGGAGGCTATTCCTGTGGTAGCAAAATGACCCAGTTCCTGAAATTGCTCTCAGCCTAAGTAAGCGATACAGCATGCGATTTGTGTAGGTTGACGAATAAAAACCAGCCTTTAAGAAGCCTAATTCTTAAATGTTCTCACTTAACTTAATGTAAACAAAACAGGCTGGCAGGCATCGGGGGCTTCTGGACCCCATTTCATTGCGGTGCCGGGGGGCTGGGTACAGGTGTTGGCCTTTGTGCCCATCTTTCAGGTGTGGGAACTTTCTGCCTCTAAGGCTCACATGGCATGGCAGCCGTCCAGTAACAGCTGTCAGCTTTCCATGGAGAAGCTCTTAGCATTACAATGAGGAGATACTTGGTATTTAACTCCTGAAATAGTTAGTGGTGGACTAGAATGCACATCCGTGTGTGTTGCCAGCGAAGAGAACCATCGTCATTAAACTCACCAGAGCAGAAGTGGCCTGCAGTGGCCTGGCTCCTTTCTGAACATGTTGTTCCTGTTGCAGCTGGACTTGATTTAGGTCCTGGACGTGTGGGAATCGACACGAATCGTCATTACTGTCGTGCTGGGACCTCTACACAGGACAGCCTGGAGGGACCGAAGCTCTGGAGACAGTCTCTGAGGTTGCGTGGAAGGAACCTCCTAATTCTTCGTGTAATGAGCACATACACATGAGGGATGTTTAGACCCGTACAGGTTTATAAAGTGTCCTTGTTTTCCGATTGGTGTGTTGTTGCTTGTGGTCTTACTGATCTCCGTATATAGCACATGCGCTTTGAAGTTTCTGGAAATGGGCTTCCTCCTGACCTGGGGTGTTGGTAAGGGTGGCAGCCCTCATGAAGCTCTCTCATCGAGACCATGGCAGGGCCCTGGCTGAGTTTCTCAGTCCTCGCAGGAGGTGTGGTCCATTGCCTGGTCCTCTCAGCAGTCACAGCTCATGCTGATCATTGGTGCCCTTCGTTTCCTATGACAGAAAGCTGGGTTTGGAAAGCCATGGGTAAGGTAGGTCCTACCCATTTCTGTTTTTATGTAAGCCTTTTATTCCCACAGTACTTTGGCCGTCTGTGCAGGTGGTTTTCTGTAAGCAGGTGGGAGGGGAAGCAGTCTTCTGCATACCCATTCTAAGCAGCGAGTGACAGTGTCCTCACGGAGAAAAGACGCTCTTTCTGCCCTCTGACATGTTAGTGACCACCTCCCCCCCCCCCAAAAAAAAAAAAGAAATTTACCACAGCAGTTAGGATTTTATCATTTCACTAGAGGCCCTGTGCACAAAATTTGTGCATGGAGGGGGGGGGGCGGGGAGGGGGCGGGGAAGGTGTCTCTCAGCCTGGCCTGCGCCCTTTCGTAATCTGGGACCCTCAGGTAGAGTCCCTAGGCCTGGCCAGCAATCAGGGCCTATTGGGGCTTTCCTTCCTCTGGCTGCTGGTAGCTGGCCCTGCCCCCACCGCTGCCACTGCTTGCCATCTGTGCAGCACTGCCCCCCCTCACTCCCCACCACCGGGTGCCTCCCTCTGTGGGAGACAGGCATGGGGTGCCATCACTTGGCTGGCCTGGGCCTCCCTCTGCGGGGTGATTGCCGGCTGGCCCTGCACACCCGCCACAGCGTCACTGGCCGGTGGCCTGGGCCTCCCTCTGAGGGGTGATTGTACGTCCTGTGTGAGTGGAAAGGGTCAGGCTGCTGAATTGTGAAGAAAGAATCTGTGTCTGCATTTATTGAGAATGTGGATATGAAACAAACTGTAGAGTGTTCCATAAATGTTACCTGTTATTGATATGTATGTGTCTTTGTGTCCTATTTATGAATTCTTACATTTTGAGGAAAAAGACCACATGCACGGGCAGTGTCTGGTCCCAGACATGTGGCCTGTCTTTTTATGTTGCCTTTATGGCATTGTGTGGGGCCCTGCTTCACCATGACACACCCTTCCCTCTACCTCCTGCCTCAGCCACGTCCCTCTTGGACCCTTTGAAAGTGCTTCCAATCAGCCACCTCCTGTCTTCTGCAGCCCTGCAGAGCTCTTATCTGTGTTGCCTTTGCCATGGAGCAGGAAACCCCATCGAGCCAGGTAACCACGGGGCTGCAAGTATGCAGGGCGCATTTGAGCTCCCTGCAGCTCTGTCCTGGCTGTTGGGGCCCACACTTGGTGAGAATCCCAGAGGCTGCTGGTTGGGAGGCTCAGGCAGGACTGCACATCCCAGACTTTGCTCTACATAGAATCACCCCAGGAGCTTTAAAAACTACTGCCGTCCAGGCCACAGCCTGCCGATTAGGTCAGAAAGTGGTAGCCGGCATCAGTAGTAAAGATCCCCAGCTGCTTCCATGTGTGGCCAAGTCTGGGCACCATCTCCTGGTGTTTCCCTCCTACTCTGGGCAGTATTTCCCTCTGTCTGCCTGGAGAGACATGGGCAGAAAGGCTGTCCAGTTGCTCCTCCTGGGTAGCTTGGAGGCTGCGGTCTCTGCATCTTCGGGCTGTAGGGAACAAAGCAGGGATTCTTCCTTTGTCTCTTTCCCGCCTCGATGCTCCCCTTTCTCTTTTCTCCTACCAAATTAAGTCCTTGTCAGTGAGGCAAGAGTGCTCAGTGCACAGAATGAAACAGTAACCTCCAAACAACGCAGAGGGAAGTGTCCGTCTGGTTCTGCCTTGTATATGTCTATTCTGACTTTTTAGGGCCATGTAATGAAAGACTCTTGAGTCTAGAGTCAGTGGAGGACCCCCGAGCCCCACTTTCTTCCTGGTGAGATAATATGATGAAATGATGCTAGCTCCAGTAAAGTAGTGTTGAGGATATAAAAAAAGAGAGGAGCTAACCTTGTATATTAGTATAGAACAGCAATTTTCAACCTTTTTCCTCTAATTGCACACATAAAATAATTACTAAAGTTCTGCAGCACATGAAAAAGTATACTTTTTAATAATATATATGCCAATATGACCAAAAATAGGTATAATTTTGATTCATTCACACCACATGGCTATTGTCTTTTTTTTTTTTTTTTTTTTTTTTTTACATTTTATCGATTTTTTGGGAAAGGAGTTCAGTGCCCCTGATTAAATAGTCAGGTATTGCATGTTTTAAAAATCCTTGTGGTACACTGGTGGAAAATTGCTGGTATAGCAATTCATTTCTGGGAGGTCCCAAAGACCCAAAAGCTCCATCCCTCCACTCCTTGGTTCTGGTTCTGAAGTGCACCCATCTCATTGCTATAGCTCATGGCTTTGGTCCTTGTTAAAATGAAGTCACTCCTAATAAATATATCCTACAACCCCCCCAAAAAACAATCAGAAAGAATATATGTACCCCTATTTTCATAGCAGCATTATTTGCAACTAGAGGCCTGGTGCATGAAATTCGTGCATGGGTAGGGTCCCTAGGCCTGGCCAGCAATCGGGGCCGATCTGTGGGGCGACCAGTGGGGTGATTGGGGGGGGGGGGCCCCCCAGCTGGCGCCCACCTTGGCTGACCTGGGGCCTGCGGGCTGGGGGCAGCTCCTGCATTGAGCGTCTGCACCCTGGTGGTCAGTGCATGTCATAGCGATCGGTTGTTCCTCTGTTTGGTTTATTTGCATATTAGGCTTTTATTATATAGGATAGCTAAAATTTGGAAATAGCTCAAGTGCCCATTATTAGATGAATGGATAAAAAAACTGTGGGATATTTACACTATGGAATACTATGCAGCTGTAAAATAGAGTGACCTCTTATCCTTTGGGACAGCGTGGATGGACCTGGAAAGTATTATGCTAAGTGAAATAAGCCAAACTGAGAAAGACAAATATCACATGATCTCACTTATTTGTGAAATCTAATGAACAAAATGAATTGACCAACAAAATAAGACTCAGGGAGGCATGGCAAGACATACCTCGATGTAGGGTTGGGGGGACGAGAAGAGTTAAACCAAAAAACTTCTATACTTATATGCATAGCCCATGGACACGGGCAATAAGGTATATATATAAAATAAATATAATAGTTTAACCTGTTATCAGGTATTTATCCTTTAGTGTGGATGCTGGCTCCAGGGCGAGTTTTGTTCCAGGGCAGTAGGAGAGCCCTAAGCCTGAGAAGTGAAGAACAGGCACAGGATTTCCATAGACCAAAGGCAAACGTGATGGTTTTCTAGGTGATGAGGTCCCTACTGAGGTTTCATTCAAGTGAAAAGCCCACATTGGATCTCACACTGCCATCCCAGGACAGTGGGCGCACAAATCAGACAGACATGGTGTCTCTGTCTTCCCAGAGGTAGTGGAGGCTCCTCAGAGCTTGCGACTTTCCTTTTCCTCTAGGTCCTGACATAGAGAGGAGCACAACTTGTCACAGACAGTTGGGACCAAAGTAGCCTTGTTTATGACCAGGAACGCACCAACATCCCCTAAATGCAGGGCTCTGCACACGGCTGGAGACTCTGAGGCCTGGCCTCCCACCCTTGCTTCACACTCAACTGGCAAGACAGGACGACAAGCACATCGCATGCAGATGGAAGTGGGGAGTTCCTGAGCACGGGTCCAAAAAGGGGGAAAACCCTCTTCTAAGGAATGTTCCCCTGCTGCACTTGGGAACTTGAGAATCTGGCCCACCCCTCGCTTCCACTTAATTCTAGTGGGCTTCCCAGGAGGAGACTCTACAGGGAACCTAAGGCGGGAAGGAGATGGGACCGGCCCGGAAGACCCTGCTCTCCCTTCCTGGTGTCCCTCTCTCTAGGATCCATCAGGAAAGTTGGGCTGGAAGATGCTCCGAATAATTGCTTTTCTGCCCTGAGATGGTGCCTCCATCGCCAGTCAGAGTTTTAATTAATCACGCCAGCAGATGGGCTGTCATGGGCCCCAGCAGCCAGGGTAATGAACTCATTTATTATCAGGCTCTGTCAGTGGGATGCCGTCTCGGCTTCTGGGAAAAGAAGAGGCTCCTGACACCAGAGCCCAGGATACGTGCAGTTAGGGGAAAATCTGTGGAAATGTTCTGATTTCATACCATGCACTGCCTTGTAAGAAGAGAGGGAAGGGGACTGTGACTCAGTCCAGAGCCAGAAGCCGTGATGGTGCTTTAAGTGGTGCTGGAGGTTGGCTTGGCCCTCTGGTACCCCCTTCACCCACCTGTCTCAGGAAGCTAGGGTGACACGGAGGGAGCCATGGCATGCGTTCTTAAGCAGGGGATGGCAGGATGCTTTGACACCAGTTCTCAGAGGTCCAAGGTCATGTCCTGTGGGTGCATTGCTGGATTTTGTGCCCTGTGTTGTCTCATTCATCCCAGTTATAAGTGGCACGAGTTTAATAAATGCTGCATTAATGGAAGAATGGATAAGTAAATAGTAAGTGTGGGGTGCTCCACATAGAAGCCACCACTATGAAGGGGGGGGGGAGGCATGGCAAGACATACCTCGATGTAGGGTTGGGGGGACGAGAAGAGTTAAACCAAAAAACTTCTATACTTATATGCATAGCCCATGGACACGGGCAATAAGGTAATGAAGACCTGGGGCTGGGAGGAGGGATGGAAAGGGGGGGAGGATGGGAGATATTTGTAATACTAT
>NW_005371173.1:97532-102648 GCF_000412655.1 Myotis brandtii
ATCTGGCCCACCCCTCGCTTCCACTTAATTCTAGTGGGCTTCCCAGGAGGAGACTCTACAGGGAACCTAAGGCGGGAAGGAGATGGGACCGGCCCGGAAGACCCTGCTCTCCCTTCCTGGTGTCCCTCTCTCTAGGATCCATCAGGAAAGTTGGGCTGGAAGATGCTCCGAATAATTGCTTTTCTGCCCTGAGATGGTGCCTCCATCGCCAGTCAGAGTTTTAATTAATCACGCCAGCAGATGGGCTGTCATGGGCCCCAGCAGCCAGGGTAATGAACTCATTTATTATCAGGCTCTGTCAGTGGGATGCCGTCTCGGCTTCTGGGAAAAGAAGAGGCTCCTGACACCAGAGCCCAGGATACGTGCAGTTTGGGGAAAATCTGTGGAAATGTTCTCATTTCATACCATGCACTGCCTTGTAAGAAGAGAGGGAAGGGGACTGTGACTCAGTTCAGAGCAAGAAGCTGTGATGGTGCTTTAAGTGGTGCTGGAGGTTGGCTTGGCCCTCTGGTACCCCCTTCACCCACCTGTCTCAGGAAGCTAGGGTGACACGGAGGGAGCCATGGCATGCGTTCTTAAGCAGGGGATGGCAGGATGCTTTGACACCAGTTCTCAGAGGTCCAAGGTCATGTCCTGTGGGTGCATTGCTGGATTTTGTGCCCTGTGTTGTCTCATTCATCCCAGTTATAAGTGGCACGAGTTTAATAAATGCTGCATTAATGGAAGAATGGATAAGTAAATAGTAAGTGTGGGGTGCTCCACATAGAAGCCACCACTATGAAGGGGGGAAAAGCTTTTATTGAGCCCAATTAAGGTCCGAGGTTCTAAGCAGCACCTGCTATAGGGCCCTGGATCTTATAGACAGTTCTTGCTTTGGGGATTACAGTGGACTATGTCAGGACTAGGTCAGCCAGAACATGTAATAAGCATGGCCACTCTAGTATGAGAGGCTGGGGGATGGGCCAGAAGGGACAGTATGCACACCTGGTCTGTCCCCTCGTTGGCTGAGGAGGCTGAGACTAGCACAGTGGAAGGCTCATCTAAGGCCGTTCAGCTAGACAGTAGGCCAGGTGGGCCTGGAACTCAGGTCTCCTGACTCCTGCCCCCTATTCTTTTCATTGTTCCAGGCCACCTGACGCCCCTTTCACAACCTGCTCACCTGTCACTCAAGGCAGCCTGCTCTTGTCCAGTTGGCCTGGGTCCCCTGCTATGTTTATCCTGCCCTTTGGGGTGACATTTGTGTTTTGTCTACAGAGCAGAATCCTTTTTCTCCTTCCACTGCTCATGTGGGGGCGCCTTTGTTGTGGCCTGAACTCTGAGGATGGGATTGGGCGGTGAGCCATGCCTGCTGCCCTGCGGGGGCCTCCTCACCTGTGCAAAGGACAGGTGTCTGCTGTACTCTGGGCTGTGGGTCTCCCTCTCAACTGGGCAGTCAGCAGAGTAAACAGGACTGTTTGGGAGGGCCTGTTTCCTTGGAGCACATCCTCATGAATGTTTACTGGTGTGGAAAAGGGATAACGTGCCCTTATTCTCTACTATGAAACCAGAAACTCTACAAGAGCTAGGCTTCCCCATTAAATGGCACAGTGGAGCGAGCTGCTAACAATTTGATTTGCACTTTAAGAACGATAGCAACCACACAGCACTGGTTGTGCCAGGTCCTGACACAAGGCAGGGGCACGGAGTGAAATTTTCAAGCTCACCCAAGCAGTAAGGGGTGCAAGCCAGCTTAGATTTAGGTTAGTCCAGCTTCCAAATCTGTGCTCTTAGCCACCTTACTGCGTGGTCTCCTCAGGAAGGCAACTCGGGCTGCATGGTTATTTTTCCCTAGCTCCTGGCAGAGGAGAAATGGACCGCTGGGCTTCTGAAGGTTGGCTCCTCAGAAGTACCTTCACACACTGATACTGGACCATTGGAGAATAGAATGAATGCTTAGCATTTCAAAGGCTCTTCAAAACCGGGAAGAGGCTTACAGTTTGCAGGTTCTTCCTGCAGGTGGGTGCCGGAATCTGCCCTGGCACAGAGCCCTTAGAGAGGAAGTGGCTGTGTGTGTGGCTGAGGGCTGGACCCAGGAGCAGGGCAGGTGTTGCAAGGGGCCAGGTAAGAAAAGAGTAAATAAAGCAATAACACTGCTGGCCTTAGGAAATACACAGCCTGTCTGTGTGTGGTCTGTTTTGTAGAGACACGTACACAGAGAGCTGGGTCTCCACAATGAAAAGCAATGACACATGTGTGATGACAAATGAAACTTGAATCTTGCCCTAGCTGGTTTGGCTCAGTGGATAGAGCGTCGGCCTGTGGACTGAAGGGTCCAGGGTTCGATTCTGGTCAAGGGCATACTCCTGGGGGGCAGGCTTGATCCCCAGTAGGGGGCATGCAGGAGGCAGCCGATCAATGATTCTCTCTCATCATTGATCTCTCCCCCTCCCTTCCTCTCTGAAATCCAATAAAAAATTTTTTTTAAAAAAAACACCCTTGAATCCTCATTAGTGGCAGGGGCCAGCCAGTAGTAGGTAGTGGTAAGGACTGCATCCACTGTAGCACACACCCCTCTGAAAGGGACTGTTGCTACTCAGTGGTAGCCATGTAGGAATCCAGACTGAGTGTCATCCTATTTAAAAAACTTTTGAGGCATTATAAATATCAATTTTTATGTTAAATATCCTGATTTTTCAAGATGGGCTCAAAAGTTTGAAATTTTAAATTCACTTGTTACCCCTGAGGTATGACTTGATGAACCCACTGTGGAGGGTGGTGTCTTCTGGTGTTACTTGAGGTCAAGTTCAGTGTGAACCAACAGCTCCAGCTGGGAGAGGCCCAGTACCCCACCAGACCCTACATGGCACACAGGGACAGTGGCAGGTGGCCGTGGAGCCAGACAGATCCCCTTTTAGGACTCTGTAAGACCCAGGGACAAGGAGGACCTCCCCAAAGAGTGACACTGTCGTTTAGCTTATAGGTGGCTTTAACCTAAATTGAAGGATTCAAAGGGAAGTGCCCATTCCTGATGTCCTACGTGAGATAGAGCCAGCAGTTCATACCACTTACAACGGTTTGATTTTTATCCCCCACAACAGCCCTGAGAGCTCAGAAACCACCACATGTTTACAGATTCACATGGGCTGCCTAGCTTAAAGGAATACAGTAAATAGGATAGTAAATATCTGCCCAAGTACATGTCACCAGACAGACTGTGTCCTTGGCTCACCACTCAGCAGCCATATGGTTTGGAGCAACTTTGAGCTCCTGGGTATCCATTTCCTCATCTCTGTTATAAGTATGAGATAGTGACTATTAGCTGTGCTGTAGGATGGAATTATTTAATGTGCAAAAAGTACTTAGCATGATGCCTCTCTCCTAATGAGAACTCAATAAATGTTAGCCTTCTCTGCTCTTTCCACGTCCAAATCCTCAGGTGTCACAGCCCATGGAGCCATTATTTAAGATGCGCCAGAAATGTCAAATGTACACTGGACTTCAAAGTCTCAGGATGAAACTGAGAACATGAAATACCTCATCAGTACTTTATACACTGAGTGGCCAGATTATTATGACCACCTGACGTTTGTAGGCAAATTAGCTATAATTTCCCATTGAAGTTGCTAGAGGGCCAGATCATTATAAACGTCTGAATAGCACAACATACCTAAGTATTGTTGCTGATCAAGTTCATCCTATCATGTTGATGGTGTATCCCAATGGAGATGGCTTCTTCCAACAAGACAATGCACCATGCCATGCAAGTTCATCCTATCATGTTGATGGCGTATCCCAATGGAGATGGCTTCTTCCAACAAGACAATGCACCATGCCACAGTGCTTGTATTGTGCAGGAGTGGTTTCAAGAACATGAGGGAGATTTTACCTTGCTTAGGTGGCCCCCACAATCACCAGATCTCAATCCAATTGAGCATTTGTGGGACGAAGTTAAAAGAGCCATCAGGCAGCTGGTTCCACAACCATCAAATCTCACAGAACTGGACAGTGCTATTCATCAGGCATGGTGTCAGATTCCTCACATCACCTTTCAACATCTCGTGGAGTCAATGCCAAGAAGAATTGCCGCAGTATTAAGGCAAAAGGTGGCCCAATGAAGTACTGATGGGGTGGTCATAATAATCTGGCCAGTCATAATAATCTGACCACTCAGTGTATATTATATTGGTTATATGTTTAAATAATACCTATGGTATATTGGGTTAACAAACATTAAAATTAATTTTACCTGTTTTTTTTCACCTCTTTTAATGTAGCAACTAGAAAGTTTAAAATTATAGCTGTGGCTCCCATGAAATTCCTCTTAGACTGCATTGGTCTGGAACCTAGAATAATGCCTGACGCAGAGTGGGCCCTCAGGAAGTACATGTTGAATGAATGAATGAATAAATGAATGAATGAATGAATAGTTTTCACAGACGCCTCGGGCCTTTGTCTTCTCCCTTGAGCCATGTCCCCTCCCTCTGGCTCCTGTACCCCTACAATGATTGACCACCACAGACTCTCAGCAATCATTCATCATTAGACAATCCTCCCGCTCCCATACCCCAAGTCACAGGGGACAGAGGCCCCAAGAGATGGAGGGCCTTGAGGAGGACATGGTCAATGACAGAGCAGAGAGTGGAACCAGAACGTCTGCCAGAGCAGAGGCACTTAGACACGACCTAGTTTTTCCAGTGAAGGCCTTGATTTTTATCAACATCTTCACAGAGGCAAGTGGAAATCCTCAGGGTTGGTCAGGGTAAGTGGTCACATGGCTACTAGACAAAACGAATTCTCAGGAGACTGCCATCCCTCCCTCTGAAACCTTGACCTTCAAATTACAGCCAAGTCTAGCCCCACCACCCACCTCTCTCAGAAGCATTGAGGTTGCAGCCCTTGAAGGCAGAAATCAACAGTGCTGTCATTTGGGGCATTCTGTCATGGCTTTAAGTAAAAGGGCCTTGGGGTGTCCTTGTAATAGTGATAATAGTATTGAAAAAAGCCAAAGGAGTTGGCAATAGCTCTTTGGAAGTCTCTGAAATCGTTAATATTATTGATCCAGAGAGGCTGCCAGTTGGCACTTGCTGGGTTGTTTTTCTCTCTCAGTTCCGCTAATTCAATTTCTCTCTCTCTCTCT
>NW_005371173.1:102713-115720 GCF_000412655.1 Myotis brandtii
CCACCACAGTGCAGAGAGTCAGGGCCTAGGGAACCATGTGCTAGTTAATAAAAGGTTTTGGAACAATTCACTTTGAATCCATTAAATCCAAATGTGTGACAGTTACATAATGTCATAAACACTTACTAGTACAGGGAGGAGGGCCAAGAAAGGCAAATGACACAGACCAAGATACACAGGAGTGGTGATAAATGTAAGACAAGTGTGTGTGTTTTTTGTTTGTTTTTCCATGTTGATCACTTTCTAGAGCAGAGCAGACCTAGAAGCCAGACCTTGCAAGTCACAGACACTCCACAGTTCACTCCCCAGATGCTTGGAGGCCCAAACGGAGGAGCAAGTCTTCATTCTCACTCTTGAGAATCTGAGAGTCTGGGGAAGAAGAAAGAACTGCAACCCTAATTAATATTCAAGGTATTCAACTCAGACCAAAGCAAGTCAACAACTAGCCACCACTGGATAGGGCTGTGGACATATGTAACAGAGGCTGCTGGGGATGTTGGTACTAGCACAAAGTAGAACTATGTCAGGGTGGAAGAGGATGTCTTTGGCTGGAGGAAGGATGGAGCCTTTCGATTTGGGAAAGGCACCTGAAGCTCGGAGGCATGGTAAGTGCAGGCGCGTAGGCTGATTGTCCTTGCTGGTGACCAAACAGAGCACTTGGGTGAGGAATGACCTTGAAGTTGCATTTTAGACTTAGTTTTTATGCAAGGTGGCAGCAGACATCCTTTGGGTCATGGCTGTTGTTGGTGCCCTTGCCATCTTTCTTAATCAGCAGTTTTTCAATAAAACTGAGCTTTCTGTTTGTTCTCAGGGGCTCCTGTGGATGTTTCCCCAGAGCTGGGAGGGCTGAGCTGTGGGCACGAGGTTTGGCCAGCTCCCTGAAAAAACGTCCACCTGCTGAGAGCTCCAGTTGTCTCCCTGCCATCGTGATGAACGTGACACGGAGCACAAAAGAGGGCAAGTGGAAGAATGAATTGAAATAAAGGAAATGAAGCAACCTGTGAAAAACCAGCAAACAAGCCTACATCAGCAGTGAAAGTCAATGAGGCAAACACCATCTGGCCCTGAAAATGAATGGAGCAGAAAAGGATGGCCTCGCCTCCCGGGGATTGGTGCTCTGCTGGGTGCAGAGTCGTGTCCATGCCTGCCTGAGACTGGCCTGGGTCAGGCGCGCAGGTGACGGTGGGCAGGTGTTAATACATTTCTGCAGAGCAAGATGTTGGATAGACTTTTCCCCCTTGTAATGTATCAGGGCACAGTTTCACCTAATGGAAACTCTTCAGCAGGAAGGCGTTAGAGTAGCTGCTTCATTTCCATCCCCACGCAGAGCAGAACTCAGGGATTTGAATACAGTGGAGTTGTCCATGAGAGCACAGTCTGATCACTTGCACTCATTCACTCATTCAGTCCTTCATTCATCCATCCTCCCATTCATCATCCCTCTCTTCCTCTCCTTTATGCCACCACTGCTTTAGTCCATTGCTAGGGTCTCCTGCCTGACCCACCTGCCTCCCTCTGAGCTCTCATCCCTACACATGACCACCAGAACCTCTTTGAAAGCTCGAAGCTGCTGTGATCCCTCCTGATAGTCAATAACTCCCCACTGCTCACATGCAATACCCCCCACAATGGAACTGTTCCAACCAGCTGACCTCATCTCTTGCTGCACCATCCCTCCCCACACCCCCGCCTACATTCCGTTCGTGCCCACTAATGATCCACATTGTTTCTTGCTTTGGAGTCTTCTCTTATGCAGGTCCCCATCCTGGAACATCTTCCCTTTTGTCTTCTCCCACTTTCCCTCACCTATATGCCTGCTGATATTACTTAGAAGACAAAGCTATGAAAATGTGCAGCTATACCTCGCAGTGCAGAGAGTGTAGTTGACAATGCCCCAGCTGCTGCCCTGCTGGGTCTGCCACCATGTTCATGTCGAAGCCATGGCTCCTGTGGGCTGCTCTCAGGCCATGCCTGAGCACGGTGGGCCCCGCCCAATAAGATATGAGATTCTGCCAATGGGTAGCTTTGGTCCAAGGACTCCCCATTGGTCTGACCAAACCTTTCTTGGAACTGCCCTGCAGTCTGAGACTCTTCCTATCCTCTCCTTTCCCACAGGTATCAGGCATGCAGTGTGGTCTGAGGGATCTTCCTGCCTTCTGCTACCTCCAACGATAAATTCCTTACATGTCTAACCCTCTCTTTGCATCTGCTTTTCCATGAACCTGAACCTAGCACCACCTCTTTTTGAAGACTTTCCTAACCTTCCTTGTAGAATTGAACCCTCTCTCCTTCCCACCATCCTCTCTACCTTATATGTACTTTTCATGATTGCACCAGTAACTTCACTATAATTGTCTGTTTATATGGCTGCCTCCATTTCCTAGAGTGTAGACTCTATGAGGCCAGTGAGTCCACTGTCTTACCTGTCTTGTTAACCTCATTGCCTAGTGTAGTGCCTGCTATATTCGGGCACATATACATGTTTCTGAAATGAATGAATAATTGATCTGTGTATCCATTTATCAGTTCCCGTTGTTCTAGACCACGTGGTAGGTGCAGAGAATAGAGTATTAATGGACGAGACTCCCTGCCTTTAAGGCACTCTGCGGCTGTTTGGCGATTAGCATGCAGGTAACTATAAGTGAGAATGGAATAGCTGCTATCAAAATGAAATAAAGAGGAAGGTGTGCTTACTTTCCAGTGGGTGGTGGAGGAAGGAGGATGCATCAGGAAAGGCTTCCTAGAGAAAGCGGTGTTCGGACAGGGGCCTGTTGAAGCAGTAGGACTTATGCACAGACAGTATGAGAGGAGGTGCCTAGGCCAGAGAGACTGCCCACACAAGGGCACAGAGGGTGACGTCATGAGGGCTATTTGTTAATTTCATTATGAAAAATTTCCAGTACGCACAGAAAAAGAGTGTGTCACTTGTTTTACCTTCCCTTTTGTGGTTGCTGCCGAAGAAGGCTTTTTTCATTTGATGTTTGTTTACTCTGCCTGATTGCCTCGTGTCTCCATCTGCCTCAGAGCCCCCACTATGTCTGTTTGAGTCTCTCCACATTGTCAGTCCCCTTGACTGACTTTGCAGATTCACATCTGGCAGGCTCTGAGGCCAGGAAGATGCCTGGAGGTTTCAGGCATTTGGCTGGACAGGCAGGAGCCTTCAGTGACTATCTCCAGCTGACAGGTCCCTGGGCAGAGGACTGACTGGCTCCTGAGCCTGGGGTGAGCATGGAGAGGGGGTGCTGGCAGCAGACACCGTGTACACTGTCATCTGCTGTTGGAAGGCATCAAACGGCTGCTGCCTAGGGAGGTGGGAGAGAGAGGTAGGACAGAAAGGGGACAGAACCAACTGCCTGCGGCCTGGATGCTGCTGGCTCTGTGCTGGCCAGCTTTGCCTGCAGCTTCTTTTGGACACACACAGAGCTGGGCTGGCAGGTGGCACTCTCACCGATGATGCCTGGCTGCAGCTGCACTCCGTGCCTCTCAGCAGGCAGCTCCTCCCCGATGTGTTGGCAGCAAAAACTCAATCTCCGGGAGCTCCGGGGGCTGCTTCAGAATCACTCTGGTCTGGAGGCCTGTGGAGACCAGTGAAGGTGTGGGAGGCCAGGTCTTCAGTACAACTTGAGACCTTCTTCCCTGCCCTTGCCCTCCCTCTGGTAGATCAGCAAATAAACTCTCAAGTGTAAATTTCCTTATCACGGGAACACAGAAACGTGGAAGCACCCATGAGTCCTCTATTCCACCCCTGCAGGGCTGCCCCTCCTTCAAAGAAAAGTTCTTAGGAAAGATGAGCGAGGACCTCCTCTAAGTAAAAAGCTTTTAATCATTGTTTTCAATGGTTACTCAATGTACCACTCGATATATGTACCATAATTTTGTTAATTACATAAATATTACATGAATTCATTCTGATTATTAAAATGCTTACCACGTAAACAGATATTTCCACTGCACATTCCCTTAACCTCACCCTGTCCCAGAAATAAGTAGCTTGAATCAGTTGGGTGCCAGGGGTCCAGGAGCGTGTTGAGGGCTTCACTTCTCATCAGGGTGGGCGTGGGCAAGAGGAAAGCCTTTGCCCAGTGGATTCTTGTCCTCATGATGGGCTGGGTGAGGAGTAGATAAGAAATGCTAGAGCGGGAAAGAGGCAGCATGAGGAAGGACAAGTGGATGCTTGGTCAACCAGCTGGCCATCAACCCAATGTGGCCCAAACCCCAGACTCAGATCTGGGGTGAAGCCAGTCCTAGATCCTCACCACTTAGAGTTGTCTTAAAGTGTCACCCAATTGTCCATAGCACCCCAAGCACTTCCCACATGCCATTTTTTCAATAGGGTGGATGGAGATGTCGGGGGAGAAGGCTTCAGACCCTTGCACCACTGCTACAGGATCAGACCCTTACAGGCAAAAGTCATCCTTGATTGCTTATTATTCATGGATAAACAGGTAATTTGAGAAAAGGTGATGAGGAAGAATGCATAATGTGTCCTGTCCCTCCTTTTTCTTATCCCTGCAACACAATGAACTCTGCTTACAAAGCACATCATGACGCTTAGGAAGTGGTATTTTTGTGTCCAGACCATGCCCCTGTCCTCTGTTATACATGTTGGATCTCATACATAAAATAAATAGTAAATTATCTCATAAAAATTCCATGATTTTGGTGGGAAGCACATCATGACGCTTAGGAAGTGGTATCTTTGTGTCCAGACCATGCCCCTGTCCTCTGTTGTACATGTTGGATCTCATACATAAAATAAATAGTAGTAAATTATCTCATAAAAATTCCATGATTTTGGTGGTTTCATGCTCTAAGATGTCACAGATTTGATTCTCCCAATAGATAGGGACAAGGCTTCACAATTGTGGGGTCCTCCTAAGTTTTGTGGACTCTGACTAGAACCCCCACTCTGCACAACTCACTGGGAACCAGGGCCAAAGGTCTAGTCCTGATAAATAGGGTAAGCTTTTACTTTTTTTTTTCTTTTTTTCTAGAAGAAGATTCTGTGGTCCCTACGGAACCTGGCCCTTTGTCTATAAAATTTGGTTGGAGTAAGTCCAGTGTCTTTTCTGAACTCTTCCATGTCCAGAAATAGCCAACTTTCTATCATACAAGCTTTAATTCAGCCAGGATATTATCTGGACAACATCAAAAATCAATTTTTAGGTAAACTAATTTTTGGTAGGGGACAGAAATAGTTTATAATTATTCAGCCCCAGTTTCTACACATTTTCCACAATTTTTCTATAGACTTCTGTCATGATGAGCTCCCTGCATTGGCCTGACCCAGGTTTCCCTGAAACGAGTGCCGGGTGTCCAGCAGGAGCGGAGCAGAATGGTTACAGTCAAGCCTGGGTGGCCTGGGATGAGTTCCTGGCTGCTGTTAATGGGCTAATTCCTTAACCTCTTTGCCTCAGTGTCCACATCTGTAAAATGAAGGTAATAATGACACCTACGTCATCATTTGTGGGAATACTAAGAGTGTTGATACATATAAAGTACTTAATTTGGTGCCCGGCAATGGAAAGAGATTTAGGTGTCAGCTAGCATCTTGCCCCATGCATGTGCCATACTCGTGGGTGGCACATGCATATGGTAAGTGAATTCTCTGGCCACTTCTCATTGCTCTGCATCAGGTAACACCACAGGAAGCTGGGACATTTGTCTGGTGGAATGAAGGATGATTTGCATGTCTGGAAGAGGAAAGTGGTCTCTGGCCCACAGAGATGCATAGAAAACCCAATCCATTCATTTTGGGGCCCAAAAGTTCCATTTCACAAGGCACAAGGAAGCTACCATCTTGTGTGGAGTCAAAGTGGATTTTCCTTTGTGAGCTATGATTGAACTTGAGAGCTAGGGTGTAAGTGGGAAGCAAAGGAGGCATGTCTCCTGCATGCTGAAGGCAGTCCGGTCCTCTTCCAGGAGTCTCTTATTCATCCAGAAATATTTGTTGAGCACCTACAATATGCCATGCACTGTTGCACATCCTGAATATATAGCAACAAACAAAACAGACAGGTCTTTGAGGTCTTAGAACTTCCATCATCAAGATCCAACACATGCTAACATTCTATGAGAATTTGTCATTAATCTGATGCCTCTTCTTCAGTAGGATGACCCTGCACAACCACAAGATCTGAATTGCCCTGTGAGTCACCAAACTCAACGTGATGGCCACCACAGTTGTGGTGAAGTTTGCATGTTGTTGCATCCTAATACTTTTTCTGAAAATAGATAGTGCATGTAAGACATCTATATTTTCCATAAATATATATTTTTTGTTAATCCTCACCTGAGGATATTTTTCCATTGACTTTTTAGAGAGAGTGGAAGGGAGAGGGAGAGGGGAAGAGAGAGAGAGAGAGAGAGAGAGAGAGAGAGAGAGAGAGAGAGAGGAGAGGAACATCGATGTGAGAGAGACACATCGATTGGTTGCCTCCCACATGGGCTGGACCAGAGCTGGAGATCGAGCTTGCAACCGAGGTACATGCCCTTGACCAGGATCAAACCTGGGACCCTTCAGTCCATGGTCCAACGCTCTCTCCACTGAGCCAAACCGTCTAGGGCTTCCATAAATATTTAATTGACCTGAATGGCCTGTTCTGAGACCACACAGAAAAATACATACCTTTACTCCACAGGAAATATTTGTATGGTTTTGTTGGGTTTCACTTGTTTATATGTTTTGCTTGTATGCATCCTTTGTTCCCTCACCAACTGTTATGTCCATCAGGTGAGGAGCCTCCTTAACCAGTACACACCCTGCTGATGACATCGCTCCACCAGCTCTGGTCCTGAGGATGGAGGTTCCAGTCAGGTGAAAGGGAGGAAAGATCTTGTCTGCTGCCTCAGATCTTGTCTACGGCAAAGCCCTCGCCTGGGACCCTCTGATAGTCAGAGGAAGAGTCAGGGGAATGAGGTCAGGACACATTCATCCCTCCTGAGGTTCTCTCCGCTTCTGTGAAATGACCTGATGGGGTGGAAGCTCTCCAGATTTCCTTTCAACACTGGTCTCTGCTTCCAGGTTTCCTGGGCAGAAGGCAGGGCAGGATTTGGGAGCTGTTCTTTTTGACTTGAAGGACTCCCATCTGCAAAGAAGCCAAGAAGTGGCCAGCAGTCCCAAGGCTTCATAAACACACACACACACACACACACAAACATACACACACACACACATACACACATACACACACACACACCACACACACACACACCTGCCATACCTCATCTATACCTTCAAAGCAGAAATAAAAACACCCTTGATTTCTTGCTATGAGGAGACTTAGGGGTGGAGAAGACACAGGCAAGGAGAGGCAGGGTTCCCACAGAGAGAGGAGGGGGAAGAGGAAGGGAAGCTCACATATGGAAAAGGACACTAGTGGTAGGGAAAGAAATTTTATTTTCAAGCTTTTAAGAGAATAATACAAACAACAGAGAGTTTTAAAAAACCCTAAAAACTGGTTTAAAAAAGTATTTGACAGTGTCCCTTGAATACCTATGGATGATGCAGCCATTGTGCAATGACAACAAGAAACTCTGCAGGTGGCCACCCAGTGGCCTTCCCTGACAGGGTCCCAGGAACCAGTGGGCAGGCTCAAGGGACAGTGCTCCCTGCCAGGGTCCCTGGACCAGCCTTGGTGCTTGGGAAGGACCAGGGAGCACTAGCACTGAGGGCTTAGCCAAACTGCCCTCGGGGAGGGTCCTCAGCAGCAAGGAATACTTAGACTGGTCTTACTCCACTCCACTGGCTGGGATACATCCAGCCAACTCCCTCCCACTCGCTGTAGCAGCTTTCAGCACATGCCTAGCAAGGTGGGCCATGGGTGGGTGGGCAGTAGGGAAGTCACTTCTGGATTGACAGCTTTTGAAGGCTGAAGCCACAGCAGCAGGACTGTGCTTGAGATGCCCATGGGAAATCTGTACTTTTCTCTAGTTTGTGTGTGTGTGTGTGTGTGTGTGTGTGTGTGTGTGTGTGTGTCCTGTAAACATCTTTGAGCCAAATCACCATAAAATAAAGTAACAAGGGCACAAAAAGACATCCAACTCCAAACTTAAGCCCTCGTTGAGCCCACCTGAAATTGGGAGTTCCACTTTGGAAGGTGTGGAAAGGAGGAAAATCCCCCCTCCCTCTGGCCGCTCACACCAACACCTCCCTCCCTACACGGTCCACCCAGAGTCGCTAAAGCTATCTGAGTTAGAAATCCTGCCCATCCGGTGAGCTCAGGGGCTGCAAAAACTGAATGCCATCCCTGCCAGTCCTCACCCGGCCCTCTCCCTCCCCCAACAGCCAGTGGGTCAGGCCCAGAGAGGAACCAAAACAAACTCAAGGGTAAAGCAGGGCAGGCTGCAGGTGCTTTTCCTTCTGTGCCCTTTGCATTGCTTCTCCCTCCACACGTGCACAGGTGGGCACCATCCCCAGGCCAGCCTTGCCCTCTGCAGCCTCCACTTCCCCCAGGTGTTTGACCATGGTACACGTTGTGCCCGGTGTTGTTGTATTTTGTTGGGTTCAGTCTGTATTGCACTTTGTTGTTGAGTTTGTATTGGTTTTCCTTGCTCTTGTTGGAGAATGGTATTGACTGATTGGAAACCACAAACCACACCAACATCACTCACTGCAGCTCTAATCCTGCCCCCAGACCCCTTAAAGCCCCCCACCCTCTGCCTGCCCTCTGCTCTGGCGCCTGGGGAGCCACCTGGCCTCCCCACACCTGCTCCCCAGACCAGCATCCCATCGGGCCCAGCCCCTTCCCAGCCCACCCTCCGCTGTTGTGCATGGTCACGGCTGCCCTTCCAGGCACTCCTTTCACACTGTTGTGACCCTCATGACGAGCTCTCGGCTGCCGCCCTGGGTGCTCCGCTGTTCATGAGGTCTTAGGTGACTCAAGATGTGCAGGATGGTGTAAGCACAGTGGTGATCAGAGGGAGGGCCTGAGGGCTGGCTGGCTGCCCGGGCAGGGCCTTCCTCGGGGGCAGGGGTGTCCGCAGTCTCCTCTTCCGAGGAGAGGCCATTGGCCTGAGTGGATGAGGAGGTCCGGGGGTTTGTCCTGCCTCCTGACTTTTGATCCTCCAGGTCTTTTGTCTTGTCATAGTTCAACACTTTCCACTGCTGGTTGACAGCCTGCCACCGTTTAAAGATGCGGTACACGGAGGGTCCCTCGTGGATGATGAGACCTGAGGCCACAGGGAGAAGAAGGAAAGCCACGTAAGGAAAGCAAGTCATAGTCTCCCATTTATAAATGAAGGTAGGTGGGGGGCAAGCTGGATTTCTATAGTTTGATTTGTTCTTTTCAAACCTGCCTTTCAGCTCTGAGCCACATGGTTCCCATCCCTACATTCCTAGGCTCAACGAGTCTTTAGTGGGTGCAAACCACAACAAGTCCACAGAATAGCTGAGAACTTCCATGTGATACCTTTGTCTACCTCTACTCTACCCACCCACATTGTGACTTCACAAGATCCAAATTTGTTGTCTTTGAGGTATAATATAAATATGGGGTGGGGCAAAAGTAGGGTTACAGTTGTTTGATAAAATAATACAATAATTAATAAATACTAATACAAGAATAAACTCTGTTTTGAGTACTCACAATTGTAAACTTACTTTTCCCCCACCCTGTATTTTTTCCTCCCTCTACCATGTATCCATGGCACCCTGTACTTAGCTGATGTTGAATGAATCGTATGCTTTTAAAGACACCATGAAAGAAACCCCATGGTCATGCCATACCTGCTGAATGATGTCTGAAATTCCACTAGTTAACTCTTTGTACAACTAGCCCAATGCTACTGAAATACACACACCCCTGGGAGACTTGGACACAGTTATATTGGCCAGTGGGAAGGTGGAGTCAGAAACAAGCCATGTCAGACAACCAGGCAAATAAATATTAATTATGTACCTACTGTGTGCCAAGTACTAGAGATACTGCAGTGAGAAGGACAGGAAGAATCCTGCCCTCAGAGCTTACATTCATTCTAGTGGAGAGACACGTAACAGTCATGTAAACAAGCCAGTACGACTATTTCAGGTACTGAGAAAATGCTATGGGGAATGTAAAATAGGGTTAAATAGCCACTGGCTGCAGGTTCTAAAAGATCCTGTTTAGCAGGAAGGTGGTGGGAGATGATATTTGAATTGAGACCATGCAAAGGCCTGAAAGGAGAGCATTCAGTGGTAGGAACTGCAAGTGCAAAGGCTGGGGGTTGGGAATGATGCAAAGGGTCAGAAAAGAGGTCAGTGTGGCCAGGGTGTAGTGAATGAGTGGGGAAGTTCAGGGAGATAAGTGCAGGGGCCAATCAATGATAGGGCCCTGTAGGCCATGACAAGGAACTTGTATTTTATCCTAATATAATGGGAAACCATTGAAGGGTTTAGTAGGAGGAATAATGTGATCTGATTTACCCTCCAGAAAGATCATCTGGCTCCTGTGAAGCAATAAACTGAGGAGGACAAGAGTAGGAGCAGGACACAAGAGGAAATGATGGTGGCCTAGACCAGGGTGATAGCAGTGGAGATAGTGAGAACCATTGGAATCAGGATGTATGCTGGGAGTAGAGCTGACAGGTGTGGTGTGGATCAAGAGAAAAATCTGAACAACTGGAAGGTTTTGGCCTTAGCTGTTAGTAATGGTGCCATTTATCAAGATGTAAAAGGCACAAGGGTAGGGGGTGTGGATTTGTGTGGTGGTGGCAGTGACTCTATTAGTTTCCTACGACTGCTGTAACAAATGACCACACATTTAGTGGCTAAAAATAACCCAAATGTATTCTTCTATAGGTCTAGAGATCAGAAGTCTAAAATCAGTCTCGCCAGGCTGATCTGAAGGTGTCAGCAAGGCTGGTTCTTCCTGGTGGCTTTGAGTGGAGAACCCATTTCCATGCCTTCTTCAGCTTCCAGAAGTCGCCTTGCTTCTTCCTTGCATCAGTCTACCTCTTTCTTTCACTGTCACATCTCCTACTATTCTTTTGTCTTCAAGCCTCCCTCTGCCCCCCTCTCATAAGAACACTGTGATTACTACATTGGGCCCACCTGAGTCATCAGGATTATCACCCCATGTCAAGATTCTTAAATTAATCACATTTGCAAAATCCCTTTTACCATAAGGCAACATTAATAGATTCCAGGGATTATGACCTGGATGTCTTTGGGGGCCATTATTTAGCCATAGTGATAGTTATACTAGTATTTTATTCATGGTACATTTAAGATGTCTGATAGAAATCTCACTGGAAGGACCAGCATGATAGTTGAACATATAAGTCTGAAGCTTAGGGAGGGGTCTGGCCTGGAGATAGAAGTCATCAGTGCAGAGGTAGAATGTGAAGCCTTAGGAATGGCCCAGATCTCCTGGAGAGAGATGGTAAACAAGTGAAGAGAGCCAATGACAGAGGCTCTGTGAGCCTTCTGATGTATAGAGGTTTGGTGGCAATTTGATGGAGGTGAAATCAGCAAAGGAGGCTCTGAATGAGCAATAAATGGTGTAGAAGCAAGACCCGCAAGTAGAGACCCAGATGTCTAGAGAAATATATATTTCAGGAAAGAGAGTGTGATAATTTGAAAATGCTGTTGAGAGGTCAGTGAAATGAGGAGTGACCATTGGCTTGGTGGGCACCTTGAAGGTAAGATGATAGAAGTGCAAGTGCATCTTTTTCTTCCATGAAGTCATCAGCTAAGGGGGAAGGGATAAGGGAGGAAGTGCTGACAATTTGTGGAGAAAAGAGAAAGTGAGAAATAGTTATCTTGGAAAGTGGGAGAGTGGATTTGCAAGGGAGATGTGGCAGAATCATCTGATGGTGTTGGGTGTCCATTTGAAATTTGTGGCCATAAGTTTGAAATGAGTCTAGTCATTGGTTATGTGATTTTTTTCCTACACTTTCAACTGCTTGCTAGGTGTATTTGTGGAATAAGAAGAGAGCTGGATGTAATCAGTATTGACTATTTCTCCAGGAAAGTAAGGCAGGAGAGAAGGTGAGAGTTCTGGATGATTGCAAGGGAGTAGTTATTACCCTGGGGAGGAGAGAAGTGAAGACACAAATAAAATAAAGAATAATGAAAAAGGAAAGTTTGTGTTTTTTTTTGGTTTTTTTTAATCTTTTTTAAAATGTGATTATATCACATGTTACTTTAAATTGCAGACTTTTTTTAATATATTTTATTGATTTTTTACAGAGAGGAAGGGAGAGAGATAGAGAGTTAGAAACATCGATCAGCTGCCTCCTGCACATCTCCTACTGGGGATGTGCCCGCAACCCAGGTACATGCCCTTGACCGGAATCGAACCTGGGACCTTTCAGTCCGCAGGCCGACGCTCTATCCACTGAGCCAAACCGGTTTCAGCGAAAAAGGAAAGTTTTAGGGTCAATGACAAGAGGTCTCCATGAAGTTGGAGAATTGCCTTTTCAGCTTCTAGAAGTCACCTGTGTTCCTTGCCTCTTTTATGCATCAGCCAAGGAATCAGTAAACCACAAAGGTGGGGGCAGAGAGGGATGATCATCAGAGAGTGAAATGTTTAAATCCAGACTTTGGGAGTGGTGTGGTTCTTGGTGAGGATAAGGTCTAGAGGTTGACCATTTGAGTGGGGCTGAGGTGAGCGGGAGGAAAATTATTTTGGAGTAATGAGGAGTTGGACATATTTTCTGCATCAGCCATCTCAGTGCTATCAGACCAAATGCCCTTTTTTAATAACAAATATATTTTAATATCCCCTTTTTTATCCTCAAATGAGGTTCATAAGATAAGTCACGATGGTTGAGATATCTACACTAATAAAAGACAAAGATGCTAATTGACCGTACCTTTGCTACGCCCAAGCTACGCCCGCCAGCCAATCGGAGCGACTATATGCAAATTAACCCAACCAAGATGGCGGCTAGCAGCCACGGAGCTGGAGCAAGCAGGAGGCTTGGTTGCCCCAGCGATGGAGGAAGCCAAGCTTCCCTCCTGCCCTGGCCGGCTGTGGCCTCTGCAAAAGGCAACAAAGTTTCAATTATAGAAGCTAAATAAATCC